>NC_133790.1:4614663-4619007 GCF_003597395.2 Chelonoidis abingdonii
AGTGCATAGGAGTTTTGAGTGCTGTCCAGAGTGGTCAGTGGTGATCTGTGGGATAGCTCCTGGAGGCCATTAACTTCGATTTCCGTCCACACTGCACTAAATTCGAATTAGTAAATTCGATTTTAGGGTTACTCCTGTGGTTTAGTAGGAGTACTAAAATCGATTTAAATAGCCCTTTAATTCGAATTAGAGGGCTGCGTCCTGTGGATGGGTGCTCCATAAATTCGAATTAAAGCCGTTTAATACGAATTTAAGGCCTCGTGTAGACATGGCCTTAAGTCTGCACTCCTTAGACAAAGCTTCCACTGGGAGTTTGCTTGAACAAGAAGAGGAGGGCTCAGAGCTGTTTTGTCATCACCAGAAGACACTCTCATTGGTGGTCCACAGCCCTGTTTTTAGCTGCTGGGGAAGCAAAAGCCTTATACAAACGATCCCTTTCCTTTATAAGCTTGGATACCACAGCAGAGAACAGCAATTGGAATGATATTGTGACATTGAGTCTAAATTAATTATTCATTGGACAAATCACATGGTTCTTATTCACTTTACTCACTAACTCCCATTGGCTGCAGTATTTCCTTGGTGAAAACTGAATTTAAAAACTACAGTGAGCAAAAAACTCATAGCAAGTCCTTTTATCTGAATCCTTTCATTTCTGGTCAAGAATTGCCTCTGAGCAGCCTTTAATTTTCTCTGTCTTGTTCCACATAAGAAATTACTGACAGGATAATTTCTGAGAGCATTTCTTGGCCTGCAGGAGTGAAAGTAACTTAAAGGACTTACCGGTACGCCAGAGTCCTGAGCGGGGCTGTGGCCACAAACCGAAGAGGCGTGGCCTTAGCCAGAAGAGGTGGAGCCTTTCAAGATTTAAAGGCCCTGGGGCTCCGGCTGTGGCTGGGAGCCCCAGGGCTTTTAAATCACCCTGGAGCTACCAGCTGCAGAGATGGCTGGGAGCCCTGGGGCTGAAGGGTGAATTAAAGGGCTGGGGCTCCCTGCAGTGGCCAGAGTTCTGGGCCCTTTAAAGCCCCCCCGGAGCCTGGCTGACGGAGCTCCGGTGGCGCTGTAAAGGGCCCGGGGAGGCCTGCAGCGGCTGGAGCACTGAGCCCATTAAATCCCCGCCCGAGCCTGGCTGCTGGAGCTCCGGCAGGGATTTAAAGGGCCCAGGGATCCCCACAGTGACCAGAGCACTGGGCCAATTAAATTGCCGCCCGAGCCCGGCTGCTGGAGCTCCGGCAGGGATTTAAAGGGCCTGGGGCTCCCTGCAGTGGCAGGAGCACCGGGCCATTTAAATCCCTGCCTGAGCTCAGCTGCTGGAGCTCCAGCAGGGATTTAAAGGGTCCGTGGCTCCCTACAGCGGCCGGAGCACAAGGCCCTTTAAATCCCCACCTGAGCCTGGGTGCTGGAGCTCCGGTGGGAATTTAAAGGGCCTGGGGCTCCCTGCAGCAGCAGGAGCACTGGGCCATTTAAATCCCCTCCCGAGCCTGGCTGCCGGAGCTCCGGTGGTGCTTTAAAGGGTCCGGGGCTCCCCACAGCGGCTGGAGCCCTGGGCCCTTTAAATCACCACCTTGGAACCCGGTCCAGTCTGGCACAGTGTACTGGCTCTTGCCAGTATGCCGTACTGGACTGTACCAGCTTACTTTCACCTCTGTTGGCCTGAAGATAGTTTCTGATCTCTGTATTCTGAAGCCTCATGTTCTCCACCCCACCTGAGCAGAGAAAAGGGGAGGAGACCTAGTCCTGCACTGCTTGGTGAGCATTGCAAAATGGGCCAGAGAAGTCAGCCCCTAGAATCAGGTTTCCAGAAAAATAGTTGAGCTTATGAGGTCAGAATTCACTTTCCATGAATACTCTCTAATAATTGCTTAAAATTCACTGTTTCACTCCTGCCAGGGGACAGGTTCAACAAAGTATTCAAGACAAGTGCATGGCATGATATATGGAATCATAGACCTTAAAGAGGAAGTGTTTATTAAAGAAAACAGCTTCATCCACAAATAAACAAAAAGATTTCCACACAGCTTGAGTTCCAGCTTTGTTTCCTTTGTTTACCATGGACCACATCCTGTCTGGAATTCAGTATAGCACACAGAGACATCTAGTAACTAAATAATATATGGCAAGTAAACAATATTACAGAAAAAAGGTGCAAACATAGACAATGAAAACTGAAATTTGTAAAAATGAGCCAAAATGGCAAGTTCCTTTCACAGTTTTCACAAGTATTTGGTCAAATACAATCATCTCCTGTTCCAACTGCAAGTTTTGTGTTCCTTCTTGGAGTGTTTATGCATTATCTTGGACTATTGCTAGGCTATAAGTTTGCTGAGAGAGTCAGAAACTTGGTAAACTTCTGCAGTGTAATGTGAAGCTTCTGTTTTGTTATCGTGTTTCCAGGGCTGAAAGCAAATATATCCTAGGAACAGACAGTCCATTTAAAACAAAGATAACAGAAACTCTCATTGCCCTTCTGCTGGCAGCTGCCTGGCTTTCTGTATTTACTTGATAACATGATGGTTAGTGCAGTGGGCGCAAATACCTAAAAATAAGCGAGGGCGCCATCGACTTGGACTCTGGGTTGATCTGTTTTGGAGGAAAAAATGATGCACGGCCCATTCGGAGTAAATTAGCCTTTTTTTTTATGTAATGTACAATTTACGGTAGTGGGCCTGTATAAATAAAATGCAGCAGCAAGAAGATATTTATCACTTAGCACATCACCCATTGGTTTATTTTCCATATATTCTGCCAAGCGTGAGCAATTTCTCACCACAGCTGCAGTCCCAAGTCTGATCATTCCCTGTGCTGATTAGATTTAGTTTCTAGTGTGTGGGGGGTGGGGTGGGGGGGAAGGGAGTGGGGAGATTCTGTTTCTCTCACTGCAGTCAATCCTTCTTCCCATATCTCAAGGTGCTGCTGTCCATCTGTCCTCGGTGGCAACATGACGTCCCGAGTGCCTGCAGAATGGCTGCAGATTTGTCACTATGCACAGCATTGGACTTTGAGGACCTGCTGAGATATTCCACAGTGGCACATCTCTCGAGCCTTTTCACACCGTCACTTTGCATGCATCTCCTACTCAGACACAACCCAGAATCCTTAGCTGCAGAGGCACTGTGACAGAAGTAGAACTGATACGTAATAATGTTATGAATACTGTAGGAACTGCTGTGCAAGAATCTAAGAACATTTATACCTCACCTAGTTACTGAGAAAGACTTTTAACTTATCCTGGGGTAGCAGAATGTTTATTCCATAGCCAGAATGCTTGAATTCAACAGGAGCTGTATGGAGCAAACAGGAAGACAACACAATGGCTTCCCAGTTAAGACCATCTAGGTACATACTTGAAAGACAGTGGGCCAAGCTACTGTCTCCAACCTAATTTGGCCAGAACTGGAGTTACCAGATCAAAGGGCTACAGACAGTTAAAAAGTGTCTTGGTTCCTGTGAAGTGTTTGTCACTAGGCAGCAAGCGCTGTGGAAGGAGTCTGAAGGCCTTGGCACTTCCCAGACACAGGGGATGGTAAGCCTTAGGGACAAGCAGGCATGTGTATCAGCTGGTGTATTGTTTTTAAGATTTATTTTCTCTGAAATGTGTTTGTTCTGAATAAATGATACTTTGCTTTCCGGAGGCTGTTTGGTCCCTGGTTACCATTGTCATTGCTTTGGAGGGAACAGAATTGCGGGGTCTGAACATAAGTCAGAAGTGATGAGGTGGTCGTGGCTGATACATGGGGTCTGCGTGATTCAATCCCACATGAGCGATGACAGCCCGAGGCCGAGAGGGGTGGTCTCAGACCAGGATGGATCAGAGATACAGTTCACCTGGTAACTGTGCCAGGTACCAGGGCAATGAGCATGGTATAAATATCTAACTAGATCATTTGCTCTGATTCCAGGAGCTCGGCAGGAGGCTCTAAGGCACCACAGGGCTTGTGAAGAGGCAGCAAAGGATCAGCTTCAGCGTCAGTTTGAAAGCTCTGAGCACAAATGGCAAGGTGACTCCGTTTCAGCAGCAGATGGAAAAGAGGGAATCGGAGCAGGTTGCTGGTTTCTGGCTTGGGGATTATGACTAGAGGTGAATGGCACATTCCCAATGAAATTCAAAGCTAGTTGATATCCAGGTGTTTTCCCTCAGTTAACACGTGTGTTGGCGCTCATACCAGTGGAGCTTGGAAGTGGGGGGGTCATTTTCCAGAAACACTTGCTGAATGTCACCAATTGTTCAAGCAGTAGAGAATCCTGTGGCACCTTATAGACTAACAGACGTTTTGGAGCGTGAGCTTTTGTGGGTGAATACCCACTTCGTCAGATGCAGGTAGTGGAAATTTCCAGGGGCAGGTA
>NC_133790.1:4620398-4756618 GCF_003597395.2 Chelonoidis abingdonii
GTAGAGAGCCTCTACATCCATGGTGGCTAGGATGGTGTTTTCTGGGAGGTGACCAATGCGTTGTAGTTTCCTCAGGAAATCAGTGGTGTCACGGAGATAGCTGGGAGTGCTGCTGGCATAGGGTCTGAGTAGAGAGTCCACATATCCAGACAGTCCTTCAGTGAGAGTGCCAGACTAACACGGCTACCCCTCTGATACTTGACACCAGTTGTTCAGTGGAAACGAGCATCATCTGCAAATCGAGAGAGGGAGAGAGGGAGGCTATTCCTGACCAGAACCCAGTGGGGCAGGGGCTGTTTCTAACTGGAGTTTGGTGGTGGAGAGCTGGTTCCTGACTGGAATCCCAAGCTAGCCTTTCAGTGCTGTCCCTCAAAACATGGGCTGATCTCAGTGACCTGTTCAACCCAACTGCACATCCCAGCCTGACTAGCATTTTTGGGTCTCTTATAAACTCCACTGACTTGGGGTTTCCTGATGATATTTTCACACTTTGGGGTCAAATTCTCCACAGAGCTCCATTGACTTCAGCATAGCTGCAACAATTGCCACCTGCAGTAGAGTGACCAGATGTCCTGATTTTATAGGGACAGTCACGATTTTTGGGTCTTTTTCTTATATAGGCTCCTATTACCCCCTACTCCCATCCCAATTTTTCACATTTGCTGTCTGGTCACCCTAACCTGCAAAAACCTTGCCCCATGGACTGTTTTTACCTTACTGGGTGTAATGCTTCCCCTAGTGGGCACAGAGGGAAATTGGCCTAGATACATACATGCATGACAAGTTTAGTGATTGTGGCGTGGAGACCCGCTCCCTGGCTATCTCCCTGACTATAACCCCTACCCCCTTCTTCTGGATTCATCCCAGACAGTTGGGTTGGTGTCCCGTGAAGGTTGGAGCAGTATCAGTTGCTTGGGTTCTTCAGTCCCCATACTAAAGGCCTTATACTTCTCTCTCGCCCCTCTTTCTGACAGTGTTGTATCTTTGGGAGTGCGTAGCATTAGGCAGCAGCCCTGAACATGAATAGCAGTGCTGTTTTACAGAATATAAATTAGGACCATAAATCAGTGGCTAAGCTGAAATGTGCTGTGTAGTCTAAAGAGCATGAAATAGCGTGATGCAGTAGTTGGCAGCATCAGTGTAGGAAGGAACAAAGGTTACCGGAGTGACTACCTGCTAGCTAGATTAGGATGTACAAGAGAAGGGGTGGGGGCCACTTTCTGAGATGACATCCTGAACCCAGTTGCAACTGATAATAAAATAAAATAAAAATGAGTTCGTCTTTTTATGTTGCAGAGTCTGCTATATAACGCAGGCTGGGAAAACCCTGCCTGTAGGCACGGCAGTCGAAGGTCAGAGCTACTGGCAGCAGGGGGCACTGCACGGTTCAAGGTTGTGTGGGAATGAGAAACAAAACCTTTTATTTCTGATCATGGGGTCGAAACAGGCGGAAGGGTGACCATTCTGCCCCAAGGGGTGTGGGGGGGGGGAGTGGATTGCAAAGGTTGCTGGGACAGGATCCAAACCTTTTCATCTCTATCACTAGTTTGCCCATATTAACATCAATGTTTTTTTCCCTAAGATGTTTGGAGATCCCTGATTCTGCAAAGCACTTGAACACATGCTGAATGGGAACCCCGCCCCCGAGTCCCAGCTACACGCACTGTTCAATGCACCCATTCCTTTTACAAGCCATTGCCAAAAAAATAATCTTCAAAACATGACCAAATCTTTTTTTTCCCCGAACTCTCCCCCTCCGAACAGCTGCACTAGCTTTGTCCATTTGCTAGAATTTTATTAATTTACAAGAATGAGCTCAATTAACACAACGCATTTATTAAAGCAAATTAACTCACTTAGCCTTCTATGTACAATGAGCTTCTCCATCGTTTTTAAAAAATGTGCCTAAAGTTTCTCTCTGCACTGTCAATAGATTTTTTTCTCCCTTTTCCCTGGAAGAAAGGCCTGAATGTTGTTCTGCAAAAGACAGAACTGGCACTGCGGGTGCTAAGAATTCATGCTCTTCCTAGGCAGCAGAAATAAATTTTTTTGAAGGAAAAGGGTAGAGAAATATTTCCATGCCAAGCCACTGGCTATAAATTCAGGAGGCTGGCAAA
Organism: Chelonoidis abingdonii; assembly: GCF_003597395.2. Lineage (NCBI taxonomy): Eukaryota > Metazoa > Chordata > Testudines > Testudinidae > Chelonoidis > Chelonoidis abingdonii. The sequence goes on from NC_133790.1 coordinate 4,622,516, forward strand.
CAGAGCAGCATGTTTGTAGTCTTCAGATGCGATGGCAGGGGCATAATTCTGTTGGCAGCTCTGCCAAAATACTAGACGCAGGAAGAAAGGTTGGGAAGGCCCTGAAACAATGTCTGGGGTCAGAATAGACTTGGGCTTTGTGAAAACCATCCCCAGAGGGAGAAGAAACAACACTCTGCATCTCATGTAATTAACAATCACAGGATGCATTTAGGATTTTGCAGTCTGCAAACAATCTAGAGACACAGGTGAAGATTTTCAAAGCTACGTTTGGCAGGCAGGTGCCTGTTGACTTTCAATGGGAGTTAGCAGCCTAACTGCTCTTTGAAAAGCTCCCTCTAGAGCTTGTTGAAATTTTTTGGTCAAAAAATGTTCCTAATGAAATCTGGGGTCTCATCAAAATCAAACTTTTTTGCGAGGAAATATCAATTTTGACCACACTTTCCAGTTTTTTTCCCAATGGGACAATTCTCAATGCAATATTTTGCTGTGATTGGAAAATATCAAAAATGTTCCTTTTGACATTTACGAATTGCAAGATTTTTGGGAACTTTTTGTTCTGTGAACATTTTTGATATTTTGAATTTTTGTCCCTCCTGGGGAGAAAAACAGATATTGGAATTTCCCTTTGACTGGAAATCTCATTTTTTGAACAGCTCTACTAAAAACCAAATGTTATTCATTGGGAAAAGCAGAAAGAATTTCGATTAAAGAAAACACCTAGGAGTTTCCCAGTTTGCTGAGGGACAGTTAGAAAAGAGGGAAAGAGAGAAAATTTAGGGAATAAACTATGCATGAAGAATTTTTTGCCCTGTGTTGTCTTGGAGAGGGAGCCTTTGAAGACACTATAGATATATTCCTTAAGGCTGAAATTCATTCCAGGTAGAGGGCCAGTGCAGGATCTACACAGCATGTAAGCTCTCAGGTTGGTTCATTTGTCTATAATTCCCCCATGACCCTATAGCTGGGTGCCTCACAGACATGAATGAATGTATCTTTGTAATGCTCCAGTGAGGCATGGATGGATTGTTATCCCCATTTTACAGATTCAAGTTGGGGGAAACTGAGACTTACTGGAAGTGACTCACCCAAAGAGTACACAGCAGGGCTGGGAAATGAACCGAGGTCTCATGAGCTCCACTCTAGTGCTTCTTCTGCTAGACCTTCTTTCCTCCCTGCTGCTTTTCCTGTTCCGATTTCTTTGGAAACTACAACCCACTATGTTTCCTGTCAAATAGGCTTCAGTGACTGCTGATCCTGGTGGTCTGCTGGTGGCTTAAAATGACGTAGACCCTGCAGCTGGCAGCTCTCCAGACTGGCACATGCAGAGCAGCATGTGGCTGGGATGGCTTTGCCAGCCAAACGAATCCTTATAGCTGTGTTAAATTGAGTTTGAAGTTGCATTTAAAGCAACCACTTTGAATGTCACATCAAGCATTTTAAGATCTTTCCCTCAGGGTACAGCTACCCTGCAACGTAAGCCCAGAGTTAGCAGAACTCAAGTTAGCCAGACACAGAGCCTGAGGATCTGTTAATTTGTAACCTCAGATTAGGAATTATAGAATCCTGGTTCCCAACCCGGAGCTCCAGTGTCTACACTGCACTAATCGGGCCTGAATCCAACCACCCATATCCCAGACTTCTGAGCACCCTCCCAGAAATGTGCCCACTCTAGCCCTTTGTTCATGGTGCAGCGTGTGGAAAACTTGACTGTCCACCAAACTTGACTGTCCAGAAGACAAAGCAAATCAGCCCTTGGGATTGTAGGATATTTTGGCTGACTTCCAGAGCACGAGTCCAGTGGGGCTGCGTCTACACTGGAAAGCAACGGGGCTTGAACCCTGGGTCCCGGCTTGACTCAGACTTTGACCCTCTGCCTGCATGGAGACTGAATGACCCATATCCCTAGAGAGGGAAATACATTCAGGACATATGTGCAAGACTCATTAGCAGCTGGTATAATGGGGAAACTTGTCTTCCTACTTCCTGTACTAACAGTGTCCTGTGAGTAAACATGGGACTTAACTCTCCAGTGGCTGATAATCTGGCACTTTTCACCGGCATTAAATTCACTTACCAGATCCATCCATGTGACCTCAGACTCCAGGTGGCCACGGATTGTGCTTGCTTATTGTGAGCGTGGGGAAAAACACTTCCAAGAATGGAGCAGGCTTCTTCAAGCCACCGGACTCCTTTGCAGCTTTGTGTTACCTCTGCAATACTTGGCTGCCCTGGGGGAGTGAAGCAACTTTGGGAACTGATTTCCCCCTGCTTTGCACCGAGTGTCATCCTTGACCTCTTTGCAAAGTGAGGGTCAAGTGGATGTAAAACGTTGCCATAAGTGCGAGCAAATGGAGAGCTCATGGTTGGCCGGTTTTTAGCCCTGATTCTGCGCCGGTGGCAGTGGCTCTATGAGGTACATTACAGGCATAAATCAGCCCAGTAAATTTGCAAAATTCTAGTGTTTCTATGGGAGAAATTCCACCTTTAGATTAAAGAATTTGTCAGAGTTTAATAAAACAAGAGCCCCTAGGCTTCCATTAATTAACAAATTAACTCATCAACAGTATCCCTAATTTATCTAATATTAAGAAGTTCTATTAATTAAACAAGAACATGGGTTTTAATTTGCCTTGCAAAATTGCACATTTAATTGATAAATGAGTCATTTAAACAGTTATTGCGATAGCTTCCAAAGCAAGTAGAAACCAGAAAATTGCCGAGAATTAATATTAGAGTCCACGCTAATTGAGTGACACTTATACAAGGAAATCAAGCTGCCATTCTTATGTCCTTGTTCCTCTCTCTCGACCTCTTCTTATCAGCCTGTTGAGACAGAATTAGCGACTAGTGGGATGGGTATTTTGTTTGTAACAAAGCTACTGCATATTGTAAATCATTTGGAAACATATTTTCCGTGCTGGTCAATGATCCTCAGCCAGCCCAGATGCTGCCTTGTGTTAATTGATTCCTCTGAATCCGCCCATGCTCTATTTTAAAGTTTTTGCATGGAATTTATTTAATAAATTGATTTGTTGTGGGCTGGTTTTGCCCCACCTCTTAGAAGCTGTTATTTATTTTCACCCACCCGGCATGGTTTGCATTTCCATGGGCACAGGGCAGGTAAAAAATGAATGAACACGGGGCTTCTGGGGGCTGCACTCAGGTTGGATTTTCTAGCTTTTTTTCAACAACTATCGGGGCTTGAAAAGCCCTTGTTTTAAAATGAAAGCAGAGAGTCTCACACGGGCACCTGAAAAGGGGCTTTAAGAAAAACACCAAATGTTGCAAAACTTGGCAATTAAAATTGTGGGACCTGGTGCCCCTGATTTTGGATTTTCCTTTCATTTGGTTTTGCTTTGTGTGTCTGGGGAGAATGCCCTGCAGATAGCAGCATTTCCACCTTATTTTTTGCCAATGCCTCTTCTTTTTCAAGGACTGACAGCACTGGCCTCCGCCCACAGACGCTGCCCCATACCCTAACATGATCATGGGGTCTGATCACATACAATAGCTAGCGCCTTTCCCCCTAAATACTGTGAGCTTGGTGTTTTCTATGGATCACAAATTATTGTGCAGAGATTCTTCACCAACTATTCCATAGCGAACTCTTGGGTTTACTGAGAATTAAATAACTGTAAACAGTGAAAAGCTGCTGGGCTGTTCATATTCTGTACAAGACAGATCTGAGCTTGCGGATGCTGGAAGAGTCTCTGAATTAAAGTTGCCTGCCAACACTATAAGGTAGAGGATGGAACTGAATGCGCTTCTCACGCTGACTTTGTCTTAGGAGAATCTGGATGGCAGCTGCTGTGTCATGTGCCGTAGGTCTGGTGGCTTATTTGGGCTAATATTTAAAGCTGCTGGATGTCAAACTCCTCAGTTCTTTTCCCCAACTCTGCCACTGACTAGCTGTGTGATGTTGAACAAGGCACATGGCTTCTCTGCGAAGTCACTCACTCATCTGTTCAATGGGGGTCAAACTTGCCAATCCCCGTGGCTCTTATGAGGCTGAACTGAGATTCACAATGCACTTGGAGCTCCTTGAAGGGCTGGTGCCAGAGCAACACAAACTCTTGTTTCATCTGCAAGGTAGAGCCAACTCGGGCTATGGCTGGGGGATGGATTAACCACTCCTGAACTCAGCAGTGAGAAAATCCAGTTAAGCAGGCTCAGAGCAGTACCCAGAGCCAGTCACTTACTCCAGGCAGTGAGAATACAAGGGGCGCAGGGTGCAAACACTGACATGGGATGTTAGAGGGCTGATGAGGGGAAAGGCACATCTGACTGACACGTTCCTTACTACCTGTGTTCCTATTCCTCTATGTGTTTCACTTCCTTTGAACGTTCATCCAGGGAGCTCAAAGTGCATTAGAGACATTCAGGTAACTGAGCTTCACGAGGCCTCTTTGGAGGCAGGTATTTTTACCCCATTTTCCTAATGGGGACATGTATGGTATGTCTACACTGCAGTGACGAAAATACATCACAGAGAGGGTGTGTGCTCACCCGGGGTCACACAGGGAGTCAGTGGCAGAACTGGAACTGGATCCCCATACCAGAGCTCAGACCAGATCATCCAATGGTCCCATCTGGCCTTAAACTCTCTGAATTCAGGTGTCTTGTGCTCTATGAGACACGCTTCTCGGAGGTTTTGCTTGAGTTCAGGAACAGGTCTGTCCTGGACTGTATGTGTAACATGTCAGATGTTCAGGACTGACTTCGGACAATGTTTTGCCAGGTTGTGGAATGTGGTGCTGGGAGGCACACAGCTAGGTAGAAAGGGCAGCACCCTATCAAACCTCTCAGGCTGCCTGGCCAATGGGTCCCTGGGCATTTTGTTCCACTAATGAATGCCCTTTCACCTAGCACAGCCGTGTGAGAGCAAAGAGCAAAAGCATCACTGGCACGACAGCGATGGCAGCTGGAGGACTATGATCAAACCAGGCTTCCCAGAAGTTTCCTCTGCAAGTGGGTGGGCGGGTGCCGGGAGCTGCCAGTGGCACATAAACCCTGAGATAGGTAACTACAGAGCCACAGAGCAGGGAGTGGGCGTGGAGGCCATGCCTTTCATGTCCCAGTGCAATGCTGGATGCAGGTCAGTAGCAGAATAACATAACCTCTGGTGTGAGCCCCAGAGCATCTGCATTGACTTGTTCAAGGGCTATGGCCAAATCTGCCAGGCCAGCTCAGCGCATGGGGGCTCCCAGAGTCCAGCAGAGCTTGCAAAACACAATCACTTGTATCTGGCCTGGGGGTTCTTTTGCTAGGCCTGCTCTGCTCTGACAGCTTTTTCTCCCCTACTGTGTTGGGCCCCTTTGGGAAGTGCAGTGTGGTATGACTAAAATTCCTTGTCGAGCTCTCACCTCTGCTGACCACCATAAAGCGCTGAGGTTGCTTTCTGCCCTGCCCGACAGCATTCTTAAGGGCACCTATGGGCATACTCGCTAAAAGACTGAGTGGAGATGGGCCCAACTTGCAAAGTTTGGGTTCAGAATCTGGATCCAAACTTCCCCAGGGTTTTCATGGCCAGAGCAAAGGTGGTCGGGATCTGTTGCCCCTGTTTAGTGCAATGTAAGAAATGGAACTGAGTTGCAAACTCTGACTCTAGACCCGGAGCCAAATTTCCCTAAAACTCAGGAGGTTGGACTGAACATCCCCGTTCAGGTCTATTCTAGCGGTGATGACGGCCGCATGGCACTGCAATGTGTCATCACAATGGCACCACTTGGGCAGCCTTTCAGAGGAGAGAGAATGAGTTTCACTGGAATGCATTAAAGTGATGAGCAGATTTCAGGGGCTCCTGGGACCCATTACTGGTTTGTCATTCACTTGCACTGTGGCCTTGGCTAGGTCATTTAACCTCTCATGCCTCAGTTTCCTCATCTCTAAATTATAGTAACCTGCCACTCAGAGGTGTGGTGGTGCTTAATTAACTAATGTTTTTAAAGTGCCTTGGATGGAATGCACTATAGAAGCACAAAATGTTACTTATGAATGGAAAAGTCAATATCAGGAGCAAGGGAATTCCAAGGGGAGTGGTGAATTGTCCACCTCTCAGAGTCTTCAGATCACAATGCCATTCTGGAAGAGCTGCTTTCGCCCAGCACACATCTTTGGGCTCAGTGCAGTGATGATGGGGTAACATTCTACAGCCTGAGATATACAAGGTTCAGATTAGATGGCCTTAAAATCTGTGGCTATTTCCTTCCAGTCTGAAAGGCTCTAATCCAATCTGGAAAGGATTAAAGAAAAAAAATGAAAGAAAGAAACTGAACTTCCTTGATGGATTTAAGAGCTTCCAAACTGTGCTGTAAGATGGTCAAACCTAATAGATGCTGGGGACAGCATTAATAGACAGGCAACTCTTTGCGGAGCAGCTGCAAAGCGCTCAAGGAACAAGGTATAACCCCCAACAAAGCATTACTTTGCTCTAAGGTGTTATTGCTCTGTCATTTCTCCTTCAAGGTGACTTCAAAAGACCTGCTACAGTTTCTGTTCACTGCAGGCAATAAAAGCTCTTTGTGCAGCACCCCATGGCCAGTCTGCCCATTTGGCTGTCATTTCTTCTTCCGCTTTCAGGGCAAAATAAATTAAAAGGTCACTTAACATTCAAATGATCTCTGTGTGGAATTAATTGTTCATGCAGAACCTGCTCGCAAATAAGTCATGAAGATAAGGTCAGGCCAGGAGGTAGGTGGGAATTAGATACGTTGGGTATTATTCAGATCTTTTGTAAGGAGGTAGAAGTCCTCTGAAATCAGTGGAATTGGATCTGTTTTCTCCAGATCTGAGTCTGAACATAAGACACCAGGGTATCATGGTTGAAGGGGGATATAAAGGTCCAGAGAGAGAGAAAGACACTGTGGGTATGAGGCTAGCTAGATCTGTCCCTTCATGGCCACCAGGAGAAGGGCAGTCACAGAGCGGTTATAACGTTGCTCTCTACTAATAGATACAATTTTAATGTATTACCAGAGTGTACAGAGTGAGGCCTTTTCTGAATACTCATAGCACACTGGTGATTAATATCATTGTGAAATGTCTATACAAACACGATATGAGGACTAGTACCTATTTTGAGCAAAACTAACATCCAGGCGACCTGGTCTGGTCTCCAGCTATGAGGTTTTCAGTTCTTAGCTAATGCCTGCAGCCTGGGCAAGAGCTGGCATCTGGCCTGCCAGCGTCACAGCCACGAATCTCTGGCTGTCAGGTAAACTGTGTATAGAGTGTTCATGTGCTGAAACAACAGGGGCTAATGTAGAAGCTTGTGGTGCTAAAGTCCTGGAACTTTATGCAGTCTCCAGCCTTTTCTGCCTCCAGGTTATGATTATCTCAACCTAATCACATGTCTTAAGGCTAGTATCACATTTCTTTCAGTTTTATACAGAGATAAATTAAGGAAATTACTTTGATCACCGGAAACTGCCATTTTACTCAGGTGCTTTAAACTCTGCCATCCCCCAGGGATTAACCTGCACTTTAGAAGGCTGAGCAGAATGCATCTGCATTCAGAGCTCCCTTGAGAAATCAGAACTGAACTAGTTCTGCGGTGTGGACTAGCTGGGCTAAGACCAGCAGTTGCTTTCTCCCGGCGCCTGCAGAATCAAGGTCAGATGGTGCCAGGGATCAGTCCCTGCTGACATGGGTGGATTGCGTATCAGCCAAGCGGAAGCTTTAGTAATTATTCTTTTAGGGTGAAACTCACCCTGGTGGAGATAGCCAGCTCAGGGCTTTTTACTCCAGTTCTGCCCCATTTTGTAGAGTTAAATGCTGCATCAGCCTCATGCGAGCCCTCTGCACAGGGGTGAGTGCCATCCAAAGGCAGTTTTTTAGGGCACATAGAGCAAAATGAATCCCTGATATAACTCACTGGGTCTGTGGAGTTACATCTGGGATGAATGTGGCCTATAAGCTACTAGATTGTGAATTCTGAGGGGCAGGGACCATGACTCCTGTGTGTTTGTGCAGTACTTGGCACACTGGGCCTGACCGGGGTTGCTAGGCACAGCAAGAACAATAATCTGCCCACAGCAGGTAGTGAAAACATGGCTACCACCACTGCAAGATGACATATGTAACAAATAAAAGAGGGAGACGGGACATTGCCCAGGTGCTGAATCAAATCAAATGCTTTGCATCACTTCTTGAAGGCCCCCCCACCTATGGGCTCTGGGATTCCCAAGGGTGACAACGACCAAAGGCAGTGGAGTCTCTGTTGAGAAAAACCAGCTGCTGGTCCTGCCAGTATAAGCCATTGCAACTCCCTGGAACCATCCCCAGTTGGCAGTCTCAGCAGGGCAACCCAGTGTGACTGGGCCATGGGGAATGAACTTCACCCTCAGCTCTACAGAGTCTCCCCACTGGTTTCAGTAGGCTTTGAAGCAGGTCCTAGAAGAGGTCCCTTTGGAAGTGGGTGGAGACACATTGGTGGGGATGGTTGAGCTGTTGCTGCCCATGTTTTGTGGATCAACAAAATGCTTCCCTCTCCTGCTTTGTTGGCCAGGACTCTTCCTGGGCAGTAAATCAAAGCTATGACAAAGCATTTTAATTTACAATAAAATAACTATAAGAATCAGACATTCTCCTACAAGTACGAAGACTTGCTGACAATGTCAGGCTGGGCTCAATTTGCAGGGTGAGGGAGGAGCTTGCTGTCACTGCTCATGCTATACATGGCCTGTGGATGAATAGGGGCAAAATTTTCTACCTCTGCCAACTCATTATTATTATGATTCATTATTTGTATTACTCAAGCACCGAGGTGTCCTGGTTATGTGTCAGCCCCCTCTCCCCCTTTGTGCTGGGCTCTGTAAAGGCACAGAACAAGACAATCCTTGCCCCACAGAGTTTACAATCTAACACCTTTACTCAGACTCCAGAAGCAGCATGAAATTGAAAAATCCAACACCAAACTTCTGTTGTGCAACCCTCTCAGAAAGGTGTAGGTTGGGCTCATGGGAGAGGGCCCAGATTCTCCTTTTTTCCAAGCCAATTTGCTCACCCTTTGTTAGGATGCTCCCAGGAAATGAAAAACGACCAGATTCCTGGGGCCAGGTTAATTCCAAACGCTAGTCAGCAGCATACTGAAACAACAGAGAAAAGACAAACTGAGCTACAATGGAACTGATCTACTTTTTGTTTAAATAAAAACAGAAAGATAATTAGTTGAACCTTTTAAAAAAAGAATCAGAACATATAAGAGAGATAATTAGAGATGCTGATACTGGATGGCCCCTAGGCATCTACAGAATGATTGGGATAATGCAGAACATTCAATTTTTCTTCCAAGCTGGGCCAGTATTTTTTCTAAAAGTACAGAAGAGTATTAACAAGAGAGTGGGTGAATGATGTGAAGTTCCGTCTGAGTTTTCAATTTAGCTCTATTGATTTATAAGGTCTTTCCAATTACTGAATTCTTCTTGGTGGCAGCATGTGGAGTATTTATACGTGAGCTTCATACGCTATTGATCCCAGGTACTTAGGAAGGGGCATTTTGTGTCTCCCGCTTAGATTGATGAAGACACAAATAATGAGGATTTCCTATGCAACATTTATTAAATGAAAATCTAGAATTCATTAACACGAGAACTTGTCTTGTATAAAAAAGGGACTGGTGGAAAATAGGAACTACCGTAGTTATCATGAACATAATATATGAAGCAATTTGAATTCAGGGGAAGGCAATTTGGAATCTTATTACCTTTTCTTCTCTCTTTTTTATTGTGTGGGCATGGTTGGGTGGTTTCTGGGGGAGTGTAGCGGCTTTGGCCGGGGCTCAGTTCTTGGTCGCAGGGGCTCAGCGAATGTATTCTGCAGTCCGAGCCCTTGGATAGGGCTGACGGCGAACAAACAGTGTGGGTGCTCTGGCCCTTTGGAGCAGGGGAGAGCAACAAGCAGGTTAGAGGCTCTGGCCCCTTTGGGACAGGGCAGAGCAATCAGCAGTTCAGGGGTCCTGGCCCTTTGGGACAGGGCAGAGCAATAAGCTCTGCCACCTTAAGCGGGTGGCAGGGGGAACGCAGGCCCCTCCCACTCCACTGCGTTCCAGCCCAGAGGCCCTAGTAGCGGCGGTCGCGCTAGGCCGGTCAGTGGGATCCTGGCCCGAAACACACTGCCGGTCCTTGGGGAGCGCAGGGTCACGAAACACACTGACCGGATGGTCAGTGGGGATCCTGGCCAATGCACACGACCATCGGCGGCAGGGTCCCACCGAAAACACTGACCGCGTGTGGTCAGTGGGGATCCTGGCCGACGCGCGAGACGACCATCGCGCTCGGCGGCCTTCGCGGCCTGACTCGTCGTCAGCCGCCCCCGGGCATAGCTTCCAAACCCCCCCTCCCTGAGTACCTGCCCTTCGCGGCGTCGTCCGAGGGGGTTTCCCAGATCAAGGGTTCGCTCAGCGTCCGCAGCGGGGTCCGGTCCAGCCTCGGGGCGGTACCGGGGTCCAGGCGGTCCGGTCCAGTCCTCACCGACCGTCCCGGGGTTCGGGTGTCTGCGTCCAGTCCTGCCGCAGGGCGGAGCGTCGAAGCGCGGCCCGCTGCTCTGGGTGCTGGCCCAGGGCGAGTTCAGGCCGGCACCCTCGTGATCGAGTCGCGGCGGTGGGGTAAGCCGGGCCCAGCGGGAGCTCGGGCACCCCCGTCCGCCTTCTCCGGCGGCCTCCTTCTAACTGAGGGCTGGGACCGGGTTTTTATACTGCCTGTCCCGCCCCCTGACTTCCTGGGGGCGGGAACAGGCAGAGGGGGCCTTGAAGTTCCGGTCCCGCCCCTTGACTTCCTGGGGGCGGGGATAGGCGGCCGGGCCTCTGCCCGGGACTGCAGGGTTCCTAGCCTATTCCCTGTCTCAGGAGCGTGGGGGGGGGACCCCCCTCGCTACAGGGAGTTGTAGATAAAAACATGGAAAAAGAATGATCAGATTCTAAACGATCTCATTATTCAAGTTCTACTGTCATGCCCTTGTGAACCTCGGGTAGGAATTGGGTCAGCCCAGGGTCCATTTAGTCCATTTTCCTGTCACCAACAGGGTTCAGTGCCAGATGCTTCAGTGGAAGATACAGGACTGAGGTATTGTTTAGACAGAGGATAGACCAGGCGGTTTGCCCACCTGCCTATTAATGAGTGAATATCAAGAAGTCCAGAGGTTTCATTGGAATAAGCCATCAAAAATTCCGTTGCTCAAGTCCCTGGAGCTAGACACATAAGTAAGATAGGCAGGATTTGCTCCTGGTATCTCTTTCCCTGTGTTACCAATAACCTTTGGTTATTAAAGTTATAAAAGGGCAGTTTCTCTGCACAGTGTTTTCTTTTACCATTTTTTGCAGCCCCAGCTGTGAGAATCAATGGGGTCGCTTCAGCTTTGCTCCATTGTTGCTTTTCCTTTCTGAGACTTGGGGAACGTAGTGGTTTGAGCTGTTTCATTTTCCAAGGAATTTCAAAACAAAATGAAACTTGGAGGGAAGCATTTCTATGGGCCCCTGGCTGGGTAGCACATTTGGTATTTTTTGTTTGTTAGTTTTTTACAAGTCTGCATTCCCAGCCGAATGTAAATCACTAAGGGCTAGATCCTGTGAAAGGCTCCATCCAGGGACAAGGATGCATCTCTTCTAGAAAATGGAGCATTCATTTCCCAGGACATAAGAACATAAGAACGGCCATACTGGGTCAGACCAAGGGTCCATCCAGTCCAGTATCCAGTGGCCAATGCCAGGTGCCCCAGAGGGAGTGAACCTAACAGGTAATGATCAAGTGATCTCTCTCCTGCCATCCATCTCCATCCTCTGACAAACAGAGGCTAGGGACACCATTCCTTACCCACCATCCTGGATAATAGCCATTAATGGAACTTAAACCTCCATGAATTTATCGCAGTTCTCTTTTAAACCCTGTTATAATCCTAGCATTCACAACCTCCTAAGGCAAGGAGCTTCCACAGGTTGACTGCTGCCCTGTGGTGCATCGTCTAACTTTCGTACCATGTAGAGAGAGGACCTTCCTCTCCTTTATTCCGTTTAGTTAAAGTTGCTGAGGTTTCGTCCGATTAAAATCTTCACTTTGGTTAGGCGCTCCCTATTAGCCAGACGAGGTGTCTTTAATAAATCGCAGAACTAACACGCAATATGAGATTTCAATGTAAGTCTTTCCAATTGTACCTTCATTATAGGCTTCAGGTCTCTTAGGGCCCAGTGTGACCTGCGTCAGCACTAGCCAATGGTGAAATCACAAGTGGAGAGAGAAACTCAGGCTGGTGGGTAATCCCTGGAAGAGAGGCTTTCATGACCACCGATGGTTAAAAAATATTTGAGTCCTATCTCCAGGAGTGCTGTTCTACCATGGATGTTGCCACTGCAAATAAAGGTAGAACATTTTCTAGGATATGACCACAGGCTTGTGGGGCCATGATCCCAGCTTCTATTAACGCTACAGGTGAAAGACTCTCATTGACTTCAAGCCAGGACTTGGATCGGGCTTTAGGGTGACCGATCTTTACCACTGAATCCCACCACACCTTTGATCTTCTGCATGGGCCACCTAAGAGGTCGGACTTCTTGCTCCTGATGTCATCATTGAATGGACTGGACACTAGGAAGTTTTAGAACTTGAAATAGTAACGAAAGGTTTCTAACCATTATGAGGACTGAAGTTCTGAAACAGCCTTCCAAGGTAGAGTAGTGGCGGCCAACAGACATTATCTGCTTCCAATGACTAAGCTTGATAAGTTTATGGAGGGGAAGTATGATGGGCATAGGCTAATTTTTGCAATCGAAATTGACTATTTTGGATTTCATTAGGCAAGGTAATATGCCCAATGGTCTGTTGCATGGGATGTTTAGATGGGATGAGATCTGAAGTTACTACAGAGAATTCTTTCCTGGGTGCTGGCTGGTGAGTCTTGCTCACATGCTCAGGGTTTAACTGATCGCCATATTTGGGGTCGGGAAGGAATTTTCCTCCAGGGCAGATTGGCGGAGGCCATGGATGCTTTTTGCCTTCCTCTGCAGCGTGGGGCACGGGTCACTTGCTGGAGGATTCTCTACACCTTGAACTCTTTAAACCATGATTTGAGGACTTCAGTAACTCAGACATAGGTTAGGGGTTTGTTACAGGAGTGGGTGGGTGAGATTCTGTGGCCTGCATTGTGCAGGGGGTCAGACTAGATGATCATAATGGTCCCTTCTGACCTTAAAGTCTATGAGTCTATGTCTAGACTCTCGCAGGAAGGAAGAACATGGGCTGAAGATGCAATTGATGTTGCAGATCAACTTGTCCCACCAAGAAATCTAAGGGATTGAAAAAGTTACTTTGGTCTTCTTTTCACAAATCAAATGTGAAATGTTAAACAAAGTTATTATTTTTGGAGGGGTTTGTTACAGGAGCGGGTGGGTGAGATTCTGTGGCCTGCATTTTGCAGGGGGTCAGACTAGATGATCATAATGGTCCTGAACATGGAGATCGGTCTCCTTGATCTAGCTAAACCAAGTTAGTTCCCAATCTTGCCCTCTAACCTAAAATACATATCGAGTGTTCATCCTTTTTTGTATTGAAACACACAAGGCAGAATTCTCAAGGAAAGTATTTGAATCAGGCCCACAGATAACTAATCAATCAGAAAAAGGATTCTTCTGCTTCCAGGACAGTAGGATGTTTGGCCATAACTAGATGTGTGTCACCAAGGGAAAGGCAATTCAACCCAAATTAAATCTACCACAGCAAACAGTTGATGAAGCACTAGTCATATAGCCTTAGCTGAAATCCGTGCACTGGCCACTACCCTTCACAATCAAAGCCACACAGTTATAACAGCAAGAGTAGACGTCTGATACTAAAAGTTGCTCCTTAAAAGCAAAAAGCTTGGAAAGAGGATTCCCGATGTGCCGTGGAGCTGCTCTGCATTCAAAGCCAGTTGACTGAACATTTTTCTGAGTTGTTCTCATTTCCCACTCTTTCTTCTTTTGCAGTGGAAGTCATGGTGGTTGTGAAACCTGCAATTTAAATTTTGTCAGGGCAGAATTGTCATTAATTTACCAGAGGACCAGGGTACTTCCTCCCTACCCTAATGGACTGTGTTATGTGAATTTTCTTTGGGGGAAAATAAGGTGTTATAATCCATGGCCTATCCAGAGATTTATCCCTGATGGTGTATTTAGGTCATGATGTCCTCATTTCTAGGTGCCTTTAAGACACGGTGTCCTCAAGTCATGATGCTTTTAGGTCATAAGAGCATAAGAGCTTCCATACGGGTTCAGACCATAGTCCATCTTGCCCAGTATACGATCTCTGACAGTGATCCTTACCAGAGCTTCATGGAGAGTGTACAAAGCAGGGCAATTATAGAATGATTCACCCTGACTTCCAGTCATAGCTTCTGGCAGTTGAAGGTTTAGGGACACCCAGAGCATGGGGTTGCATCCATGATCATTTTGGCTAATAGCCATTGATGAACCTATCTTGCATGAACTTACCCAGTTCTTTTGTGAACCCAGTTATACTATTGGCCTCCACAACACCTCACGGCAATGAGTTCAACAGGTTGGTTGTGTGAAAACACAATCTTCCTTTTGTTTGAATTAAACCTGATGCCTATTAATTTAATCAGGTGACCCCAGGTTTTTATATTGTGGGAATTCTCTTGTCAATTTTTCAGTTCCATTCATGATTTTATAAAGATCTATCATATCCCTCTTCAGCCGTCTCTTTTCTAAGCTGAACAGACCTATACTTTTTAGTCTGTCCTCAGATGGAAGCTGCTCCATAGCCTTGATCATCTTTGTTGCCCTTCTCTTTTCCAGGTCCACTATATCTTTTTTGAGATGGGGTGTCATAAGTAGGTAGGTAAGGTAAGGGTTAATTTTCTTTTACTGTAAAGGGTTTACAAAGGGAACCAAACACTTGACCAGAGGACCAATCAGGAAACCGGATTTTCAAAAGTAAGGGGGGGAACCTCTGGAGGTTTTTGGCTTTGTTCTGTGTCTTTTTGTTTTCCTCGCGCTGTGAGTAAACAAGCTTTCTCTAACTCCATCTTGTTTTCAAATATTCTGACATCAGGTTGTGAGTACAAGAGAAAACAAAGTAATCGGCTGTTGATGTGCTTTAATTTGTATTTACATGGGTGTTGATTTGCTGGACTGGTTTTAATTGGGCCTATCTTTTAAATCAGGCGTGTTTATATCCTATTTTCTTATTAAGCCATATTCCTGTTATTGAATTTCTTAATGCAGAGTGTAGTATACGTAGTTCTTTCTTTTTTTTATATTAAAGTTTCTTTTTAAAACTTGTGGGAGTCTTTTCCTTAGTGAGGCAAAGGGGATAGAAATTTCTGTACCAGGTATCTGTCTCCCTCACGGGAAGACAGGGAGGGGGAGGGAAGCATTACATTCTGTGTGGACTTTCCTATTGTCCCCAGGGCGGGAACCGGCTATGGGGAAAGAGAGAAAGAAACAACTCTGTTCTCTTGTGTTTGAGGTTTTTTCTCTAGTTACTGCTACAAGACAAGGGAGGGGTGAATCTCTTGGTGTGTTAGTTGTGACTAGCTTTGAATGCATAGCCTCGAGGGAAGTAAATAGCTCTCTTGGTTTTACATTCAAGGAGTTAAGTATAGCATCGCCCAGGCTCACCCAGGGAAGGGGGGGGAGCTGGGGATGAGATAGGGAGACCCGGGGGTCTGGGTCTTGGGGGGGTCCCCCAGGGAAAGGTTGGGGTGACTCGGGGTGACCAGGAACCCTAAAAATCCTGGTTGGTGGCAGCGATATCAGATCCAAGCTGGGTATAAGCTTGGGGGAGGTTCACAGTAAACACTCAGATTTTGAACGCTAAGTCCAGATCTGAGACAGACGTTTACCACATGGGGACTAACCAAACTGGCAACAGTATTCAAGCTGTGCGTGCACTGTGGACTTATATAGTCGTATTAGGATATTTTCTCTCTTATTTTCTACCCCTTTCCTAATAGTTCCTAACATACTGTTAGCTTTTTTGACCACTTCTGCACATTGAGCAGACGTTTTCAGAGAACTATCCGCAGTGATTCCAAGATCTCTTTCTTGGGTGATCACGGTGTCCTCAGTGATGGTCACATGATGCGTTCAGCTGTTCCCATCACAAATGGGGTGCAACCTCTGGAAGAAAAGTTTTTGAATCCATTAAGATGCTATCCTTGACACTAACTGATTCCATTACCCGGCAAGTAGTTGTGCTCTAGCATTCTAAATACAAGTCTCAGGTAGCACAGGAGCAGGACATACAATATCAGATCTACTACTGAAGAGAAAGCATATCCCCAAAAATCTAACACTAATGATCATAATAACTCCACGAAGGATCATATAAATCTCTAACATACACCAAAATACAGTGCAGATACATCCTGATAATTTTACATTCTGTTGCTAGCAACGGGCTGTATGAATAATCCTTTGGTGTAAAATTACTGCATTTTAAAATTTCATGATGTCTTTATGTCCTGGGACATAAAGCAGAGGAAACCTAATTAAATTACATAGAAATAGTGCTCTTGCTTCTCTACAGAAGAGATGGAAAAACACAATCAAGACATGGGCTGGGAGAGGGAAGGAGAGAGAAGTCAGTTTATGTCAAAACCTGCCACAATTTTATTTTAGAACCAAGTTGCAATGTGTTGTATTGTAGTAAACTAGCTTTATTTCACCCTAAAGCAAGTCTGGCCCATTCCATCCCCTGTTCTTCTACTGACTCGCTGTATGTGGCCTTTGGAAAGTCATTGATCCTGGTGTGTCATTGTCCCCCTCCAGAAAGAGGAGACAATGGGCATTGTCTGAACTGAGCCAATAACTCTGGCCACTTCCAAACTTTGGGGAGCTGGAGCTGACCCCCATCTCCATAATGGATGGAGCCAAAACCCCAGAGTCCCTGTGCTTCGGGGAAATTTGGGGCAGATGTGACTTCCTGGCTGGGGCTTTTACTTACCTACTTGGTAGATAAGCTTAGACGCTAAACGGGTTAAAGGTTGTGAAGCACTGAAAGACACTAGAGATGTGCTGAGTATTCCTAGGGAGCCGGTGCTCAGCTCTGGTGAGTTCACTGGAGCATCAGGAGCTACATGACTTGTGGCGTCTTTGTTAGTGGCCTTCACCTGCTCCTTTCAGTGCTTCCTGCACAGTCTCAGGATTTGGCCTTTTTGCAGCAGGGCACATTTCTGATAAGAATCAAAAACTCCCTTGAATCGCATTTAAAATCTTGTATTGCTCAGCGACTCTTCCCTGTAGCTACCTCCATGGCCAGCTCAGCCTCTACTGTGAAGAGTCCTGGCTGAGGTATCCAGCACCCAGGGTAACTTATCTGAGCTGGCGAGTTCTCTGCAGTTCTCCCACTAGAGTTGCTCTTCGTTTCTAAGCTTATAAATGTATAAGGAAGCTGGTGATGAATCAATGTAACCTATCAGCCTATCTGCCTACTGACTTGGACCCAGTTCCCAAATATTAAAATAAATAAATACATACAAAAAATCTCTCCCTCTTTCTTCCTTCTCTTCCTTTAGGAGCAAGAGCTTGATTATTAGTTTGCAGTTTGTTATGAAATTATTGAGGGAAAGCTACATGGCAGAGATGAATTTTGCATTTAGGGCTGAATGTCCTGAAGTGCCTAGTCATTTTTAATTCTCATGGGTGTGAGTTGCATCATCTTGACCCATTTCCAGCTCCCATCAAAGCTCTGCCCTCTGCTCCCACAGATCTCCCTCGGCATTGTTTCCAGAGATGTAGCTTTCATGGGAAGTCATGATAAGGCTTTTGCCAGTCCCCCATGACTTTTTCATAAGCGAACTGTGGAAATGTGGTCTAGATGAAATTACTGTAGGGTGGATGCATGCATTGTTGAAAGACCATTCTCAAAGAGTAATCATCAATGGTTCACTGTCGGACTGGGAGGGATCTCTAGTGGGGTCCCAAAGGGGTCAGTCCTGGGTCTGATACTATTCAATATTTTCATTAATGAGTTGGCTAATGTGGTGCAGTGACTGCTTATAAAATTTGCACAGGATACCAAGCTGGGAGGGTTGTAAGCACTTTGGAGGACAGGATTAGAATTCAAAACAACCCTCACAAATTGGACAATTGCACTTATCTTCATTGAATTTCATCTTATTGATTTCAGATCAAAGTACTTCAGTTAGGAAGGAAAAATCAAATGCACAACTACAAAATGGGGAATAACTGGCTAGGCAGAAGTATTGTCGAAAAGGATGTGGGGGGTTATAGTGAATCACAAATTGAACAAGAGTCAACAGTGCGATAGAGTTGCAAAAAAGGCTAATATCATGCGGTGGTGTATTAGCAGCAATGTTGTATGTGAGACACAGGAGGTAATTGTCCTGTTTTACTTGGCACTTGTGAGGCCTCAGCTGGAGTTCTGTGGCCTATACTGAGCAGCACATATTAGGAAAGATGTGAAAAAACAGGAGAAGAGTCCAGAGGAGACCAACACAAATGATAGAAGGTTTAGAAAACTAGGCGTCTGCGGAAAGGTTAAACAAACGGGGCATGTTCAGAAGACTGAGCGGGGACGTGAGAACAGTCTTCAAACATGTTAAGGGCTGTTATAAAGAGGAGGGTGATCAGTTGTTCTCTATGTCGACTGAAGGTAGGACAAGAAGTGATGGGCTTAATGTGCAGCGATGGAAATTTAGGTCAGGTATTAGGGAAAACGTTCTAACTCTCAGGGTAGTTAAACTCTGGAACAGGCTTCCAAGGGAGGTTGTGGAATCCTCATCACTGTAGGTTTTTAAAAACAGGCTGGACAAACAACAGTGACGGTCTTGCCTCCGCGCAGGGGGCTGGACGTGATGGCCTCTCGGCGTCCCTTCCAGCCCATTTCTAGGATTTCAGTGGTTGTGGTGGGAACAGTGATCTCTCAATCAATAGGACCTGGCCAATGAAGAGTTTTGAGCACCAGAACTGGACTGTGCCTTCCTGGGATGCCAGTGCAGAATACGCAGGTGGGATCTTCATGGTGACCTGTGCTACTGAATAGACAGGCTGCTGGGCTTTTGCCCCACATGGATATCTTAGAAGAATGAGCTTTAACCAAGTCACCAAACCACTTTCTGAACCCCCCCGGCTTTTTCCTGGAGGTTTCTCACCCAGGATCCTCAGATCAGAACACAAGGCAGCAGATCACAAGCCCGCTAAACTCAGGAATATTTGCTAGACAGTCCAGTCCAGGAAGCCGTTTACCAGTCTTCAGGAGCACAACAAGGCCCTTGTAGGAAACTGGAAAATGAGGCTGTCTAATGATTTAGAAAAAGTTCATAGGGTTAAATGGTGTACAGTAACAGGCAAGAACAAGCCCTGTGACTGCTTTAATTGGGGATCTCTTATTAGAGTCCAGCCAGCGCAGTGCACTGATGCTCCCAAAGACTCCCCTGGGAAATCGTTAATTAGAGGTGCTCCAGGAACAGCTGTGTCGTAGACACTCTGCATGTCAAACACACTGAAAGCCGCATAAACCCCAGTACAATGAATTGAAGCAGCGTGCCACGCAGCACTTCAGAATCGGTGTGTGCGCATGTTTGTGTGTGTATTACGGGAACAGCTCTCCTTTGCACCCTCCATGCGGGATTGCTTAGTGCACCGCTGGCAGAGATGTCACCAGAGAACCGTGTGCTAATGAAGATGACCCTCTCTTATGATCACTGTGGAAGTCCTGGTAAGGCGGTCAAAGCAGCCATCCCTCTCCAGGTGGGGCCAGCACTTTTGTAAGACCATCTGTGTTCAGCCAAATGAAATTAAGCAGCTGCTGGAGTCTCTGGCATGAATGGTGCACCATATACTATATACTAGCTGTGATCATGCTTAATCCCCCACCCCCCCAACCTACCCTGTTAATATCCAAGGACACAAAAGGAGGAGGCTGTTCTACTACCATAACGCGGTGGACAGTGGTGTCAACCCCAGAGGCACCTGCATTTGGTACTCCTTTAATAGCCTTCCTGTTTCTGCCTTTGAGCATGGGGTGTCTCCTCTTCCATAGCTGCAGGAGATGGTTTTTCTTGCAGCTATTCAGATGAGCTGGGTGAAACGACGGACATTTTCTGGCTTCGGTAACATCACGTTGATGGTGGCCTCGATTGTCGCGGTGCATCCTGGCTGGTTTGCATTTCAAACATCCCATCATGGGTGGGGCAATGACACACCTGGGTTATCACTGGTCATTGCTGACTGTGTGGAAAGTTGCCTAGAATGGCTGCAAGGCTGGATTCCAAAGTGGTCATTACTGAGGAAACGAGGATCCAGATTGTAGTCGGGGTTCCAGTGAGCAGAAAGAAAAGTGCCTGTTGTTCATACCAAAGAGAAGGTGTGTGTCTCTGCCAGTGTGGGGACACTGCAGTTTTAACCAGCTGTGCGTTACTGCCTCTCACCTGCATCCTGCAATGGGTTAAAAAGGAAGGGAATTCAAATGGATCTTTTAGGATTTTGGTTTGCTATTCCTTGTCCTTGACAGCTCCTTTTAATTAGCTTGTAGTTAGACTCAAATTTGTCTAGTTTTTTCTCCAGCTGGTCCTTCTAAGTCCATGTGAGTTTCAGGGGTTTGCTGCTAGTGTCTTATGCCCAGGGCCGCTCAGAGGATTCAGGGGGCCTGGGGTCTCACTGCCAAAGGCCCAGCACTTAGATGGTGAGTCCTGGGGCAGAAGGACCCCCCACCGTGGGTCTTTGGGGCACTTCGGCAGCGGGTCCCGGAGCGGAAGGACCCCTCGCCTCTGAATTGCTGCCGAAGACCTGGAGCAGAAGCAGCTCCGGGGGCCCGGGCCCTGCAAGAGTTTTCCGGGGCCCCGGAGTGAGTGAAGGACCCCGCTCCAGGGGCCCCAAAAAACTCTCCTGGGGGCCCCTGTGGGGCCCGGGGCCTGAGGCAAATTGCACCACTTGCCCTCCCCCCGGTCGGCTCTGCTTATGCCTAAGGCACCTGTGTCTAGTTGGGCTAACACAGCCTGACTGAAATGATCTTTTTATACAAACATGTGTCTTGTTCCCTTGCAAACCCATTGGTCCTCTGTTTGGATTGCTATCAATAAACATTTCATGGCACAGAAATTGTCATACCTCATCAAGCGATGGGTCCGTTTATTCTGTTATCCTACCTCCAGCAGGAGCCAAAACACAATGCTGCAGAGACAGGAGATTCCTTCCTCCTCTCCCCCCAGCACCAGCACCCCTCCATTGTGGCCCATCAATTATCTAGCCACTTACTCAATGTTATGTGCGCAGGGTCATTTCCTTCCTGATCCCTGCAAGCAATCAGCTCATACCCTGAAGCATTAGCCTTGATTACCCTTGTCACTGTCTTCGCTTGCATAGCCACAAATGTTACTCAGTTATAAAATTGCCCAGGCCTTTGTAATGTATAAGCACAGCATTTGTTTCAATGACCTTCTGCAGCAATGCCTTCCATCTGGTATGTTGTTGATTGCCTGCTGCATAAATATAACCAGGCATTTCTCTTTTATTGGTTCTGATTCCATTTCCTTTGATTTCAAAGTGTCGTCCTGCTCTTGTATTACAGAGAAAAATGAGGGAGGCACATGACAGCACGCATAATTTGGACTGCCTCTAAAACAAGTTCCTTCAACCCTTTCTCCTGTACAGATTAAACAAGCCAAGGTTTCTTGTCACACAGAAGCCTGACCGTTCATCATAGTGCTTCTTATTTTCTGGACTTTTCCAGCCTCCAAAATACATTGTCTGGGGAGGTGGGACCAAAACATGGACTGTTAGGGATAGGGCCACATCAGAACTCCAGATCCAAACACCGTGGAACTCTGTGGAAGTCCAGATTTAGATCAGAACTTTGTGAGCTGTCTGCATCTCAATAATGGGCCTGACCCAGCATAGGAACACCCCCAGATTTTGGGGATGCACAAAGCTGGATCCAGAGTGGGGGACTAAATGTTAGTGCTGCTAAATAGTTACCCGCTGTTTCAAGGATGCAGAATTTATAATGTCAGCACTTACATGAGGCTACTGCATCAAGCTTGACTCTCAAGTCCCAGCTGGAGTTTGCTGAGCTGGCACTAAGAAAAGTCACCTTTCCATTTGGAAATGTAGGCAGTTTGCTCTGGGAGAACAGAGTGAGACTCAACACAGAGCCTCATGCCATTGTGTCGCAACAAACCCTGCCTTAGGTTGTCATTGGCAGGCACTCAATCCAGGATCTAGAGCACTGAAAGCCTGACAGACCTTTGCCACTTGAGTTAAGAGTCATTCTGTTATCTGGTAGAAGTGGTAGGCCTGTTATTCTCTAGGTGGCCCAGCCACTTCTGGGGGGACGTGATGCATTTAGCTAGTGTGTCATAATATTTAGAGTCACTTTTCTTTTATTATTGTGTCTGAGTGATGTAATCAACATTCATATGCTTCCCATCCAAGATGTCTTGCTTGCTGTGTGACTCGCCCATGCTGTTGCCAAGGCAACAATGCCCGCCATGGCCAGGCTGCCAAGGGCCATCCCTGCCCCTCTCCTTTATCCCTCCTCACTCGTTCCTTGCGACTGATTCCTCAAAGTCTCCGCCTCGGCTTTAAGGAGCAGGATTTATCAGCTTTCTCCAGATTCAGCGGGAAAGGATGTGCGTGGGCCATGAGACAGGCTCTGTGTGTTCTCTGCCTCTGAGTGCGTAGCCCTGCGAGCTGTCACAGTAAATCATTCAAGTCTTTGAAACAGATTGTGGTTTTGGTTGAGCCATAATCACGTTAACGGAGCCTTGGGCGTCAGAGGCTTGGGGTCAGCCTGGTGTAGAGAGATTTGTATGTGTTTCATCACAGGCACAATCCCTGCAGCAGAGCTGTCTGCGTTGGATGGGCAGAAATGCAGGTGCATTCAAACCAGCCCTGGGTGAACCTTAGACAGGGACTAAATGGTTTCTCCAGCTGTGGTTATCTGAGAACTTTTCACCTTTCCTCTCTGTTAGGGTCTGGTCAGACATCTTTGGGCATCTTCTTCAGGTAGCAAAGTGTTGCAGCTAGCCTCAGAAAGTGCAACACACAGCCACCTGCTTTGTGGCGAGATGCTTGTGGTGGAACAGCAGATCAGAGCCCGGACTGAAATCCGATCCTGGCATAATCCCAGTTCCCAGTGGTACTTTTCATATGGACCATATGCACATGCTCTCCAAAGTCTGCATAGGCTCCTGGGTCTGAATTTTACATCTGGCCCTGAGCTCTACATAACGGCTGAACCAAACTCCTAGGGATCTGAACACCCTCAAATTTCCAGTGGCTTAAAATCTGGATCTCAATTGTTCTGCTTAGGATCAGTACAGTGTGCCACCACTCCTCTCTTTCTTTTCCCCTTTTCCATATACAAAGCCAGCGTTCATCAAATGTGGCCCCCTGCAGACTTTTCTGCGGCCACGACAGCCTCCAAAGCTGGGCAGAAATTGGAGTGCGGGCCAAAGCAGCGGCCCCTCCCTGCAGCACCCAGCTGTTGCTTCTGAATAGCTGTTACCAAAGGCAGCGAGATGTGCTGCCTTTGTGTTTGTGCTGGCGCTGCCAGCAGGGATGAGTGCCCTGCACCCAACCTCCTCTCGGGCTCCAGGCAGCACCTCTGGAGACATGTGGGGTTGATGTGTGCAGCACCAGAGGTAGCTATGGTGTTTGGTTGCTGGGGCACTTCCTTGGGTAGCTCACCTGTTCCTGCCTGGCTGGGGCATTTGAAAATGGGTGGTATTGCAAAGGTGGGGGAATACTTTTCACCTACACAGCTCCTTCCAGCCCTTTGCATGCATTTGTTAATTAAGGCCCCCCCCCGGGCTGGATAAGAATCATTACCCACATTTTACAGGTGGGAAAACTGAGGCACAGAACGACAGCATGATTTGCCCAAGGTCACACAATGAATCAGTGTCAGAGCCAAGAGGGGAACCCACGACTCCTGACACCCGTTCACCTGATCTAACCACTGGATTCCTTTCCTCTCTGCTTTTTAATACTGAGATGCAACCTGTGGCATAAGAAGCTGTAAGAAAGTATAGTTGATGTACAGGACAAAGTAAGTATCCAGTCTAGGCTATCTGAACCTTGACCACTTCTCCCCTGTCTTAAGGGAATGCTACTCAATGCACAAATGTACTGTGGGTGCATCTTAGATAAAGCGAGTATAATGCTTAGAATGATACTTAATTTTTTACCCCAAAGCATCCAGAACATTTAACTTTATTGCTGATAGGAAGCTTGCAGCCATCTCAGCTCCATTCCACCTTAAAAGCATATATCACTGCCTACGACATGGAGCAAGAGAGAAGGCGGCTCAGCGAAGAAAGTATGGAGAGAAATAATGATTATGCTGGCAGACAGTAGAACAATTAAATGGAAAGAGACTTGTCATCATGCAAATAAAACTTACATGGGTCCTTGGTTTGTAGAAGAGAAGAGTTTTCAATAGCCCGGAGGAGATGTTTAAAATGCATTCAATACAGCAGACAATAACATTGGGCCTGTGCTTCAGATAAACAAGCTATTCTGGTGAATTGCAACATGATAGTGACTGAAACAGCTTCAAAAGCAATTACTCCTCTGAGACCGTGGGCAAAGAGGGGAAGCATTTTGCTATCATCTTGTCGAACAAAATGTAAATGGAGTGAGCTGTGACAGCCGTGGAGTTTTAGGTGACACCATGAATGCTCAGCGGCTCCCTTCCAAAGGGAGGAGATAGGGTTACTTATGAGCTTCTCCTTTAAGTAAACGGGTAGGCACGTTTGAGATGCTGGTGCCCATATGAGGCTCACGAAAGGATCAATCGACAGTTCTCAGAAGTGGCACCGTCCTGCCCTCAGGCCAGACAATCAGTCTGTGCAGTTTTGGTCTGATGAGGTCATGTGTCAGCCTTGTGTTTCGTTGGTTGTGTTGTCAGTCAGTAGCCAGAACCCTTCTGCGCAAGCAGTTGTATCAAGCTCCTTAATAAAGGCCCACTTTGTACGTAAGAGGATATAAGGTGCCCCCTGAGCACCCACATGTGTAGGCAGAAGTGGATGGCAAATGGGTGGCTTTAGCTCCCCACTGAGCTGGCCAATACAGCGGTGCTGGCAGATGGACGTTGCGGCAGGTGTAGGGCTAGCGGGGGGCGTGAAGCCTGGAACAAAGCGGAAGCAAGAGGTGAACTGTGACTCTGCTTCCTGGGATGCTCCTGGGCAGTGTGCAAATGCCCATCTCTAGACCGGGGTGGTGGGCACAAGACAAAACCCCAGTTGAGCCCCGTGTACATTGCTTTTCTATTCTGCTTCTGGCCTATTGCTACTCCGTACAACGAGCACCCACCCAATAGCCTGGCATTTGCCTGCACACAAACGGTGCCTGGTTTTGACCTGGGAGCTGCCGGTTGTCAGCGTTGCTGGAAATGGCAGTGCAGGCTCAGTCACATTGCGGATCTGGTGCAAGACACTAGGCCGTTCCCCGGGGAAACACCATCTTTTAGAGGTGACACTTCAGGCAGACACTGAATAACTCTCCCTCCCATCTTTGCAGTCAGGAGGGATGTGTTGGGTTGGAAACATTTCCCCCCAGCCCTGGGGTTCTCCATAGGGAGCAGCATCATGAGCCTCTCTTCTGTTTGCTTCAGATGCCAGCGTAAGGTGAAGGGAGCGTTAGCCAATTCATATGGGTTAGGTGTAGAGTACACCACATCAACCGGTATGATGCACATGGTATTAATGTAATATACATGACAGGTGGGTGCTGGGAAGATACGTTAACTAAATCTATTATGCTCTTCCCACAATCCTGTTCACCCACGTCAGGTATCTCACAACACTTTGCAAAGCTGAGGTCAGTTTTGGCATTAGAAAATAGGAAACTTGTCAAAGTAAAGATGCATGAATCCTTTGTACCAAGTACACTTAGGTAGTGCTTTCATGGCTAATCGACATTTGGAATGCCACGTTCAAATGAGTTATGGGAAAGTATAAGGAAAGACCCAGGGCAAAGCCGGCCTACACCAGTGGGTTAAACTTAACCTTTAAGTGGGCACTTTTAACTTGTAAACAACCAGAGTATAAATAGAAGTGGGATTGAGGGGTGTATCTCTGAGATAAGGCTTCCTTCCTGGAAGAAGGCATGTATGTCTCCTTGTAGTATCGCACTGTTTTGTCTTTAGACAGCACATTTGGCTAAGTTCCACTATTTGGTCTCCTGAACATTTTTAAGAATGAACCCCCAGTGCAGTGAACCAATTGGCTGTACCTTTTAGTCCACAGTAGGCTCTAATGATGGTGGCATCACAACCTGAGTTTCTCCTTCTACAGCTTAGTCAGTGAATGGAATTTTTCCCCAAGCCAGAGTGACAGCTCCATCTTGCTGCACGGTCGGATGAAATGAGACACGTCTGGCTCTGGCAATGGCTGCACTGCGAAACCAAGGCTTCCAGTTTTGTCCTTGAATTACCAGGCTGAAATAGTAATAAAGAAACAACATTTTGGAAACTGATGAAAGGGGGAAAAAAACCCTCCCAAACCTCCCCTCCTCCATGGAAGAGAAGAGATGAGAAGAGAATTACTATAAAAAGCAATTGACCTTAGGAATCCTCCATCCCCAATTTCCCTTGTGTTATTAACTAGGCCCTTTGACTTCTCCTATATCGGAGACCTTGGAGATTCCATTTAAATTTCAATGCTTCCTAAACAGCACTTCATTTACAAATATCTCATATAGAAGGCAACTCAGCTTAACTTAATGCAGCCTCTGAGTGTGCTGCCTGAACTGAAGTGACATTAAAACACAAGATAGTGCTCTTGTTACTTTGTCCATGAAATTGCCTTGACAGAAGAGAGGAAACAAATTCACTCATGATACATTTTTAAGGTCCATAATTAATAGTGAAGACATCTGCTAGAGAAGAAAGGGAAATTGTCACCTGCTTGGGTAGTGTGGGGAGCATTTTGTTCTGTTCTGTGCTATTTAAAGCCAGAGATAAAAATGCACCAACTCAGAAATATATAGGTTCATGTGAGTCCAGCAAAAATAGTTCCAAATGAGTCATTCCGCATGCATGAGTGGTATAGCGAATGCCTCACATGAGGCTGCTCAGTCTTACGTGGAATGACTAGAAAGTGGAGGATTGCATCACTCACTTCTTGAACGGTCTTATGCAAATATAGTAAGATTTCAGCTGCCATTCCTGAGAAAGGGAAGAATAAAGCCTTTGGTTTCCCTACAGAAATGTAATCCAGAGAAAATGAAGTGGCATTATCTTTTAGTTACAGCTGGAGTCTGAGTGTGTGTTCCTGCCACTGACTCACTGCGTGCCTCAGTTTCCACAGCTGTAAAGTGGGAGTGATATTTGCCTCCATCTAGGTATTTCCCATGCCTCCACATGGTATATGGCTTCCCCATAGATGATTATAAGCCTATTTTATACCCCGAGGTGTCAAACATGTGGCAAGTATTGCATATGCTAGCAAAGAATTCAGGAGGGGTAGGAAGAAATAATTATATGTAAAAAGGCTTTGAGATGCAAGGGGCTGTAGGAGATTAGGATTGATTGACTGCAGCCTATCACAACTCTTGAATTCAAAAGCCTACAGAGTGCTTTACCAACTGCTCATGATCATAGAGTGAGGATATGTCAGCACCTGCTCTCGATGACTGAGTTAGAAATTCTTGCCCTCCTTTCTCCCCCATACCCCCTTCCACCTTGTCTCCCTCCCTCCTGTTGTTTAAAACTCTTGAGTATAGATAAATCCAAGTAAGTGCTTTGGTCAGGAACTCCCATCCCCAGGGATCATGCTGCCCAAGATGCCTCTGTGCCCTAGAGAAAGACAGGAAGAGGCACCAGGATCAGGCGAAAGAGCCTCTCTTATGAGTGGTATTAGGGGAGTTGCTCTGTGGGTTAACAGCCACTCAGCTCCTCCTGGCTCTAGGTCTGGCTCATGTTGACATTAGCCTGGCCTGTGTGATGGTGCAATGGCGCGGAAGACATAGAAATGCTCGGGTTCACTGACATCCTGGAAGAGCTGGATGTTAGCAGCATTCCCATGAGCACATCCTGTCTCCTCAACAAGGGGTTCTGGCCTACCAGAATTCCCTCAGGAGGCTGCTCTCTTCAATGGTTGTTCACCTCAGACTGTTGTTATCGGTAGTATGGCGACACCTAGGAATATCAACATGGCGGTTAAACTCCCGTGGCTGGCCTGTGTCAGCCGGCTTGGGCAGCTGGGCCATGAAACAGCTGTGTAGACCTCTAGGCTGGGGCTAGAGCCCGGGCTCTCGGACCCTCCCCACTCAGGGGATCTCAGAGCCCACACTCCTGCCCAAGCCCTGACATCTACACTGCATGTTGATAGCCCTGCAGCCCGAGTCAGCTGAGCTGGGCCAGCCATGGGTGTTTAACTGCCTCGTAGACATACCGTTAGACGCCTCAGCCAAGATTAGGGTCCCCTTGTGATAGGCTCTGTATAGACATATAGTGCTTGAAAGAGTTTAACGTCTAAATAGACAAGACAAAGGCTGGGTATTGAGGTACAGAGACCAGTGGCTTGCCCGGGGTCACCCAGAAAGCCTGTGGCAGAATGAGAAACTGAACATATTGATCCCCAGTCCAAAGCCTTAACTGTCAGACTGTCCAGAAGTCATGGATACTAGAAAGAAACAAACTCATGGTGTTCGGGAGAAACCTCAGCAAGGGTCAGGGTTTGATTTTACAGAACCAAACCCACAGGTGGTTAAGATCTGCATCCTAATTTATCCAAATTCTCAGCATTTAGGGGACTTGAAGAAATAGTTTCCTCTACCGGCTGGTCAGCACTTTTTCAATAAGAGAAACCCCATCGACCTCTTTTGGGTCAGTTTGATAAATCAGTTACGTTATAGGAATGCTGTCACCTGGGTAACAGAATCTGCCACCGTCGGAATGTGAGAGCAGCTGCACCGAGAGCTTTGAACATGTTGACAGTTGA
The DNA here is from genome assembly GCF_003597395.2 of Chelonoidis abingdonii. Classification (NCBI taxonomy): domain Eukaryota; kingdom Metazoa; phylum Chordata; order Testudines; family Testudinidae; genus Chelonoidis; species Chelonoidis abingdonii. Next base: position 4,651,418 of record NC_133790.1, read on the forward strand.
AAGAGATTGGGAATTTCAATGAGAGTGTGGCACTTACCTCCTTGCTATTAGTCAGCTTGGAATATTGATCCTGTTAGCAATTCTGGGCTTGTCTGGGGAAATGACACACGGGATTATTTGCATGCTTATAAATAGGAATTTTTCTTCCATCTGACAAAAGAAGTTTTACCATGGTAAGGAAAACAGTGTGATGGAATTTTGTTACCCCCTCCCCACGTCTTCACAGGCCAGCAACAGCTACTGCTATTAGTGTTCACCGAAATGTTTGCAGCCTCTTGGCCTGTCATGGGGAAGTCGGGATGGACTAAAAGCATACACAGGGCATCTATGGTGGTTTTGGGGAGCAGTCTTGAAAATGCAACCGTGAAAAAAGCTGGTGAACATCAGGAACCCAGTAGGATATTTGGTTATTGTTGTAAAGATATGGGGTGCGGGGGACCACCCCAAAAAAGCCCTTGTCCTGCTCCACATCCCTAACCTGAAAATAACCAACTCCAACTTCACACAGCCATCCACCCCCTTTTTAGCCCACCAATGGACAGACCTTGTAATGTGCCCAACGGTCAACAGACTTAGGCTATTGCAGATCATGGGGGAGCAGAGACCAACGTCAGGATGTCCTCATGGGGAACGTGCGCTGTTGTTCGGAGGGGGCTCCAGCTGGAGTGAACATGCTGTCTGCAGCTGTGGCAGTAGGGCAGGCAAGAAGGGGCATCTGCCAATAAGGCCTTTTAAAGCTTCCTAGGCCAAAAAGAACATGGTAAACTATTTCTCCAGGAACCCAACAGGCAGCCAGTGCAGCCCCCAGAGCACTGGTATCGTGTGCCCCTAGGGAGGGACTCTGCTGAAGGAGCCGGCTGCCCCAGGCTACACCAGCTTGAGTTTGTGGGTCTCCTTAGGATGCAATCAGGGTAGCCAGGGCCACATCAGAAGGAAACAGTCATCACCTGCTGGCCAGATGACACGGAGTCACTGCTGTTGGGAATCATGGTCCCCCACAGGGTGTGAACTCAGGTGATGATTGGTGCCCTGTTACACTGGGCTTAGAGGAGGCAGCACATCTCACTGCCTAGCATACTTCCGCCTGAGCTCCTGGAGGCATCCTGCTGTACAGACACCAGGGGCTAAAGTCTGTGATGCTCCAAATCAGCCACAGTTTTGCTCCCTCCAGGATGGCAGGATTTGGCCTAATGCCTTCCAGTCCCATCGCTCAGTGCAGGTAGCTCTTCCCCAAGTCCATCGTCGCTGAGCTCCACAGATGCACAGCTGGGTCATAAAAGTGCCAGCCAGGGGGCGTGGCTTAAAATCGCTCTCTCTAAACATTCTTCTGTGAGAGGCAGAGAGAGAAAATTGATTTGATCCTTAGATCTTCCATCAGAGCATGGACAGAGCTTCCCACACACATCTGCATATGTGTGCACATCCGTGTGGGCGTGCATGCGTACACACACGCACACAGATACACACACAAACACACACTCTCTCTCTCTCTTTCTGCCTGAAAATTAAAGCACAGGCAGTGAGATTACCAATGTCCTTCATAGGCAGCCCCGACCCCATGATCGTTCACATTTGGAAGGTGAAGTGCGTGTGAGTGATGTGCTGTAAAGAGAATGTTTTAATAGTCTGGCTGGGGTGAATGTGAGCATAGGGCAGGGCTGTGCTTTGAAAGGCAACAGGTGCTGCACTGAGAAACACAAACCTTAGATTTAAATACTTTAGGTAATTAACTAGGGCGAAGTACCTGGTCTCTGATGCAGGCTGTTTCAGACAGTGGAACAGGCTGCCAAAAGATACAGTGAACCAGCCATGTTTTGTCATACCAGACTTTGGACGTCATTAAGCTAACTCGTCTGCCAGTTCCTCATGGCAGTGTTAGAGGTAGGTTATCAGTTGCATTATTCACCAGCAAAGGGATGCTGCTCCTGGATCAGCTGAATGAATGAGACTTCCATCTGCGGGACCAATTGGTACAGGCATGCTGGACCTCTCACTCTATGTCAATACTAAGGTGCCCATAGATGGCTCCAGAACATTGAGTATAGTTTCTGGCTTTTGTAGGACCAAGAAAACATATACCCTGCAATGACTCCCTCTAGCAGCTCTTTCCATCGGCTCTTGGCAGGGATCAAGTCTGCATTATGCAGCCCGGACTAGCTCCTACAAGTCCTGCCCCCGGGGTGGCTCAGAATCCAACCTGGGATGGATTGTCAGGGGTAAGGAGGGGTGGCATTAGTGTCTGATCATTCCAAAGGCCTGATTAGGAATCCTGAAGTGATGTGACCAGGATGTTGCAAAGAGCTGAAAAGGGGACAGGAGGAAGGAGTTAAAGAGGCAATCCTAGATCAGTGGTGAAGCTCCTGTATTAGCCTCCCCCTCTGCACAGCAGGAATTTCTTGGGGTTGTAGTGTGGGTGATAGTCAGGAAAAGGTGCCAGAACGAAGCAGGACAAGAATTTAATCAGATACAGTGCTCAGGGTTTAATCAGCTGGGTCAAATGCTCAGGATCTGAAGCACTGAACAGCTTCTCTATAATCAAAGCCCTACAGCCCCAGGAAGGCTGTGAAAGCTCATTCTGACTAGGAGACTCTGCCTTACTTGCTAATCTACAAGCGCCGTAGTGCACTTCTGGGGATGTTACACTCTGAAATGCTTTGTGAAAGCAGCATGATGGGGCTCTCTATCTAGTCTCCCTGTCACTGCCAGACAGACCCATCTGGCTCACTACTCGGTGAGATCCAGGACGCTTCTTCTAACTGCTGCACCACCGGCTCCACCTGGAGTGGGAAAAGCAAGCGATGCCTCAGCTTTCAGAGCGATTTTGCCATCTGAATGCTGGTGATGATGAGTGAGGCAGGTTTGAATTCCACTTGCTCTCCTAGAGCTGGTTTATAGATTAAAGCCAGAAGGGACCGTTAGATCCATCTAGTCTGACCTCGTGCCTAACACAGATGATTAAATCTCACCCATTTTTGCAGGGGTGAAGCCTGATAACCTGTGGTGGGCGTGCCTTGCAGAATGGCAGCCAGCCTTGATCTGAACGCATAGACCCTGGGACTGGTTGTCACGTGACCACTTCTTTTGTGGCAGTGCCTTGTACTGCGTGTGCCACGTGCCACAAATCCCAGCAGTAATTCGTAAGGCCTTGACCCTCCCCCCAGACTCCATGTGGACGCAAGAGTCCCTGCAGAGAGCTCATTGCAGGATCAAGGCCAAAGTCTATTCCATTAAGAATTTGGACTCGTAATCAGTTTTCTCCGCTTGTTTAGTAAGCGGGAGTGTGGTGGATTAACCTTGAAGCCACTCGTGTGCCTGTTCCATTTCTGGCCTTAGACCAGTTTTCCAGCACTAGCTCCGTTATTTATGTTGTTCTTCATTTCTGGTGAGAGGCCACAAAAAGGAGAGCTGTTATTGCTAGTAGAGAGCAGGCTTTTAACAGCTGCCACTGAGCAATTCAAAGCCCTTTGCTAGCAGAATCGCTCACAGTTTCTGTCCTGCCTCTGGAACACGCAGGCTGCTCTGCCGCTTTTGAAGCTCTTGCCTTGGGTGGTACAATGATGGGTGGAAGGCGAGCTTCCCTTACCGTGCAGACATCAGCAGGAGCTAAATATGCAGTGACTTCTGAAGCAGGACCCATGGCGAGCCCACTCATTAATCTATTAGCTTGCTCCTTGCCACGGGGAAATGGGGAAGCTGCATTATCATGTGTATACTAGGAATGGAAGTAAGACGGTATGGTGTACTGCAGACACGCAAATATCTTCTCTTCAGAGCCCTGGTCCAGTTAATAGAACCTCTATGGTCCCAAAGACAATTTCAGATCCTTCCCCAAACTATTTGCATCTCTTGAGTCAGAACCCCTGGCCCTACCAGGACAGGATTTTGGATGAGATTCTTGCTGCAATTTGGGATTGGGAACGCGGTGGGACAGCCTGGCTCATGGCATTCTGGAACACGCACTTCTGTTCCTGTTCCTGTTGAAACCAGGAGGTGCAGAAGGAGAAGGGTAAATGGAAAAAATATAATAATAAAATAATAAAAAAAAAATATATATATATATAAAAGCTCACTAATAAAAGGTAGAGAAGAGCCCAAGTCGAAAGCTCATCTCCAAACAATCCCCTGCAGTTTGGATCCAGACAAAGCCAAAATGCGAGCTGCATGGCAGACTATTTGGCCTGTAGTTGTCTCTGTTTTCTTTAATAAAATCCCGCTGAAGAAGGGCTGTGATTCCACACAGGACGGGCCAATTCTGATGTCAGTTAGGACGTAAATGTACCATGATGTAAATTCAGAGTAACTTCTCTCAAATAATTTTGTCTTGAGTGGAATTTCTCCAGATTGACATCTAATTTATTTAAATTTTGTTTTACATGGGTTTCTTCAGAACATCTGCCTCTGGAGACTTCCAGCCCCCCACATCTGCAGTTCGCATTCTATTTAAATCAAGCTGCCACACTGACCCCCATTTATCTGCCCCAAACCTCATTTATCAGGATAAATGTGAAGATCCTCCATTCTTGCTGGGTAAATGATTCTAGTGTGTTACCAACCATATATAAAAGAGATGGGAAAAGAAGTAAGCCATGAAGATAACAGGAGACCAAGGAAAGAAACATTACTTCGGAAAAGAAGTAATAGACCCTTAGCCATGTCTCTGTTCCTTTCCAATCTTTATATGATCTTCTGTCTAGCAGCTGCTTCTGTTAGAGGTACAGTCCACCGTAGATAAACAGCTACTCAGGAAAGAACAAAGAGTTCCAGGGATAATGACAATTAGTGGATTTCTAGCTGGAGAGGCCAAGTGCTACTGAGTAATGCTATTACCCATGGTACTTGCCACATGGCCTGTGTGACAATACACGTACATTTACTGCTGGTTCTCAATGCGTTGCCTCTAGCCAGCCTGTGCTGCAGACAATTAGATGAGATACGTTCATAATCATTTCTGATTAATTCTGTTGTGAGGAGCTGGTTCTATTAGCTGAAGCTGAACTCCTAGCTATAAACGTAATTGATATTTTTGCCTAGACTCTACTTATCCACTCGTGTTACAGCTCAGCGTACAAGACCCCAGTAAAGGTTTATAGAGATTGGAGGCAACGGCACCTTTGGATCTGGCTTCGGTTTTTAGGTTTGCAAATTGTTCTCTGCATAGAAAACTATTGGTGCGGGACCTGGCATGTTGTTTTATGCTACGTGAGAGCCCCTGAACATGAGCGGTCCCTTGTCTAGGGTATATTAAAGATTTCAAGCTCATTTCCAAGCATTTTCTTATTAAAAATAAATTTTAAAAGGAAAAATCTTTGCTGTTGATTTCACTAAGCGGAGAGCCACGTGGAAGGGCCTGCACATTTCTCCATAGTATTTTGACAAGGTGAAGAGTGTTAATCTTGTCACAAGGGAGAGTTGTTTAGAGATCAGGGCTGCAAATGGAGAGTCGTGTCTCCTGAGTGCTGTTCCTGGCTCTGACACTGACCTTGGCCTATTCACATGCCTGTTTTCACTTGTTTGTAAAGCACTTTGGGAACCGCAGATGTAAAGGGCTATCAAAATGCAAAGTATTGTCATTATTCTAGTGCCTCCCTGTTGGTCTAATAAAAAAGCCACCACCTCTCCTCTAAGGTGGTCTTGGGATGCATCAGGCGAGATATTTCCAGTAGAGATAAGGAGGTGTTAGTACCTTTATACAATGCACTGGTGAGACCTCATCTGGAATACTGTGTGCAGTTCTGGTCTCCCATGTTTAAGATGGATGAATTCAAACTGGAACAGGTTCAGAGATGGTTTATTAGGATGATCCGAGGAATGGAATGTATCGATGTGAAAACGAATGTAAACAGCCAAAAAAATTAGAAGCTTTAATGCGAAAGTGGTAAATTAATGGTACAAGCACACTCAGAACCTGGCTTTTCGAAACTTTAAAGCAGGACTCGTTTGCGTGTGATGCTGTGCAGTGATTGTACATGCAAATCAGATATTTGTCGTGCAAGGGGATGACTATTTGCACGTGGAAATATGCTGTTGACATGTTTGGTGGCTGGGTTTAGTGTTCAAATGAGATGCATGCTTGTTTGCCTGCATCCCGTTTGGGAAACCTGGCCTCAATAACTGTCCATTTCCCCACAAGCTGAGTTTTCTTGAAGAGGGGGGTAATTTATTTCCTCAGCACGGCAGGTGCTTGTGTTGATTTGCAGGGAGTTAGGACAACGGGGTGTCTGCACTGAGGTACTCGTTCAGTGGAATAAGAGTCGGTGAGGAGCTACAAATGAGGTACAGTGAGAGCCAGTGGCTGCCTGAGGTCACCCAGGGAGTTAGTGGCAGAGTTGGGATTAGAACTCTGCTCTGAAGCCCAAAAGGGGGCCTTACAGGTGAAGAACTAGAGATACTTTCTCCCATGGAGTTTCTGTGATAGAATGGGGATATCAGGGGCTAGGGTGCGAGCCAGGGACTTGGGAGACCAAGGCTCAGCTTCCTACTCTGCCACGGACTTCCTGTGTGACTGTGAGCAAGTCACCTCCATGCAGCTAAGACAATTCACACCAGCTGAGGATCTGAACCTTAATTGTTCTGTGTCCTGTCTGTACAATGGGGGATAATTATTATTGATCACTTTTATTATGGCAGCATCTCAGGGCCAGCTGAGAATGGGACCCTGCTGTGCTAGGTAGAGTACAAACACAGGGTATTGGATTGTCCCTGCCTCAAAATGCTGACAGGCTAAACATTTGAATGGGAGGTAGCTTTAGATGCCGTCTCAAGTTGTCCACTAACAGGGATATTATAACCTACAAAACGGCAGTCACTATAATCACTATATCAGGGTTTCTCAAACAGGGGTCACCGCTTGTGTAGGGAAAGCCCCTGGCAGGCAGGGCCAGGCCGGGCCGGGCTGGTGTGTTTACTTGCCCCATCCGCAGGTCTGGCCGATCGCGGCTCCCACTGGCCATGGATCGCTGTCCGGGCCAAAGGGGGCTGCTGGCAGATCGCTACTCTGGGCCAATGGAGTGCCACTTCCAGTAGCTCCCATTGGCCTGGAGCAGGGAGCCACGATCGGCCGGACATGCGGACAGGGCAGGTAAACACACCGGCCCGGCCCACCAGGGGCTTTACCTATGCAAGCGGCGACCCCGTTTTAGAAACCCTGCTCTAAATGTAGCCCCCAGAGGCCATCTGGGGAGCTGCAGGCAATTCAAGAAGCTCCTGCCCTGTGTTGAGACAATTTGGACAGGTGGTGTCCCCTGCCTGATGCACAGAGCTGTTTGGGAGTGCTCCTATTGCAGTAGGAGATGGCACGTTAGGCTGAGAAGTAGGTTAGTGTCATGAGTCCCAGCCTATTAACAGTCAGCATAGAGAGAAATATGTTTAAAGGTATTTATGGGACAGCTTGGGAAAGAAATAGAACGAAGGAATTTTCCTTGGCACTGTTGTTCCTCCTTCCAAAGTGATGCAAGGAAATAACCAGATTTCCACTCTTCGGCTGCATTTGATCAGTTGACCTGACACTCACATACCTCATCCCAAAGCCATTTCCAAAAAGTTGTGAGAATCCCAGCACCCGCAGTGAACTGCAGTCATGCAACAAGGGCGCTCAGTTGAACAGGACACAGGAACATCACTGCGTGGTGTAAGACAATAGGGAGAGAATTAATAAACCATTTGAAATACAGCCAGGACACCGGTGGGGGATTGGGGGAACCCCTGGGCTTGAAAGGGGTGCCACTAGATTAGTGATCACGAGTAGTCAGGACTTGGGCTTTACACTACATCACAAAAGATCTCTTCAGCAGCACAGCTGTGCCTGGACACTGCTTTAGGGAGACCCCATGGCAGTCACCAGCATCGCTTTCCTAACCCCAGGAATTGCCTTGAAAGACTCCTAGCCGAGGGACCAACTCTTAGTTTAGGATATCTGGCAAGATCTCAGGCTGTGCTGGGTTTGCTGGGGCTAACGTAGAACCTTTCTCTGTGCCCACGTGGAAATTACTGCTAATAATAGCACTTTTCTATCAAGCAGAGGTGTGGTAAGGATAAATACAGTAAAGATTGTGAGGGGGCCATATAAGTTCTGTAGCTAGCTAGATGCCACGGTTAGCATATTGGTATTAAATGACCTTTTTTCTATGCTACATTCCCTATAAACCATGTTTTGGGGGCAGTCATGAACCTGCCCAAGTCAAATTATAAATACACTGGATTTCCATTTTCTGCAACAGCTGATAATGGAGACAGTAAATGTAGTTTATGTATTATTCACCAAAGTGGTTTATACATATAATTTAGCAGGGGCTCAGGTTAGGCCCTTTCTTCTAAGTTAAAAAAAAGCAAAATGGAAGTAATTTAAATAGACAGTTTATGCTGTTGGTCTTCCAGTAGCTATCATCAGCTCTGTTTGGGGTGTCATGTATTATTTATAAGATTTCATTAATATGTAAATTTTTGCCAGTTGATTGGCTCTCCTGGCAAGGTTCCAAGTATCTTATAAATTATATAAGTGCTGGGCTGCGTGGCCTGACTGCTTAGTGACCCTTCAGCTGCAGGGTGGTCTGTAGGCTGGGAACTCAGTGCTAATCAAGGAAAAAGGACCCCAAACCACAGCCATCTGCACATCATTTAAGCAGTTCACAAAACATGGAGTGTATCAGACTGAATTTTTTAAGAGAACCTTTATATACACATAGTATGGGATTTTTGTTCAGCCTGCAGAAACCAAGCTTTACCAATCGTACAGTGTGCACTGACTGGGATGATACATTCCTAGAACTGGGAGCGGGCAGGAAACTGCTGGTCAGATCCTGGAGCTACTTTGGTTTATGTAGGATCTGGCCCCGTGGTTGGCAATACCAAGGAAAATAAATCCTAAAATAGCAACTGCTCCATTTCCCTCCCTGGCCCAAGAGTACCCGCAACAGGGACTCATGCTTTGTTCTCCCTTTGACCCTTTCCTGAGAGTGAAAGATGGATTGTGTAGAAACCGCCAATAGAGGGCAAATGTTGACTGCAAAATGGCTGACATTCCTCAGTGCTAAAATGGCCAGTGCGAGGCTGGAGAAGATCATACCCTGGTACCAAATGGACAAGCTTTTTCATTCCTTTTGGGGGGAATTGGAGCCAGACCTCAACACGTCTCTGTCTCTTGTAGCTCTGGGAGGAAACAAATGAAAGTTCACAATCCATGGCTGGGCAGCAAATGTTTTTTCCAGTCGAGCAGGTGACCTTTCAGGTAGTTTCTGGTCTTGTGGAAATACAAATAGGGTTGCCACCTTTCTAATTGCTGGTAACCAGCCCCAACCCCTGTCCTGCCTCTTTCCCCAAGTCCCTGCCCTGTCTCCACCTCTTCCTTTGAGGTTTGCCCCTTCTCCGCCTCTTACCCCCAAGGCCCCACCCCCATCGCTTGCTCCTCTTCCTGTTTCCCCCATTGCTTGCTGGATCCACCTCCCTCGCCCCCAGTTGAGCTCCCTCTGCTCTGGGGCTGGAACAGGAACTGCTGCAGCTTGACAAGGAATCTGTCTGCAGGTAAAAGGTGGCCCCGGCTGAGCAGGGGCTGGCACAGGTTAATGACCCGGGGCCTCTCCCTGCCCCATGGTAACTGGACTTTTGGTGTCCGGTTAGTACATCAGACTGGACACTGCCATGTCCCCTTTTCAATCAGACTTGCCAGTTGAAAACCAGGCACCTGGCCACCCTAAATGGCACCCGGACACAGCAAACAAAAACCAGACAGGTGGCACTGGCAACCTTCAATCAGAAGGACCGATTTCCTTCTCCTGCTGCCTCCAACCTCCCCTCATTCAAATCCCCACTTCTTGTATGCCGCCAGCACAAGTAGAAATGAGGAAACCTTCAGCCTGGGGCTGTGGAGACAGAACGTTACCTGGATTTGACTTCTAAACTTCAAAGTGGTTCCATTAGGCTTCACGTGAAGATCAGGGACTCCCAATTTATCAGCATGGGGGGTGGAGGGCCATGCCCCATAACGATGACTTTGGAGGCATGTGATAGACTGGGCCATAGGAATAGCAAGAGCACCATGGCTACAGGGGTGCTTCCCTGCATGTATCATTTCACCCCATTTTTAAAGGATGATCTAGTCTAAAATAAAAATATGTTTCTCCAACCAATAGATTCCATGTGGGATAAAACACTCTATCCCAGGGCCCCGCAAAAGCTGAGCTAGTTCAGAAACTGGGTGTATTTATTTTGTCATTAGTGCTTTTCCTCTCTCTCTCTGCTGCTCCTTTCTCTCTCACTGCCTGTTCATTATTCACCCTGTTCCCCGCCCCCCAGCCCGTAGTGTCTTTGAAGCACCACACAAGTCACAATGACATTGAGTTTGAGTTGGATTTTCAAAGCCATATGTATTTGTGAGGATTCAAACTTCAGCCGAATGAACCGACTCCTCCTTGACTGTACATTCGGGAGGTCGGGGAGTTAGGAGCTGAGGGAACTAGAGAACCCACAGATCCAAACATTTACTTGTCTCTCACAAGGGTTTGCTATTGATTCTGTACACACAGCACAAGTGAAGAGTTCTGAGTTTCAGTGAGAGCTGTAAGAAGCCATTGGGTTCTGCAACTGACCTCAAAAGTTCTGGTAGATAAATTAATACTGAAGAGACTTTCCAGAAGTTAAAGGGGACAAAATAATCCATTTAATCACACAAAACATTGGAGCAAAAACCTATGGTTGGTAGCGACTCGGTTCCTGTCTCTCCACACAGCACGGAGAGCCATCACGGTCTGCTTTACACAGGTTGCAGCCAAGACGCAGCAGGGAAAATGGAATTATGTATGGTCGCTGCCACCCTGGATAAAAGATGTGAGTCAGATGTGTTTGTAGCCTAATTAGGAGTGAGAAAGTCATGGAGTGAAAGCCCAGGTGCAATGAATCCCTTCTACAGATTTGCCACAAGCTTCTGAGAGAAAAGATCCTCAGAGACATAATGAAAAAAAAAAATCTCACATGGGTCTAATAAAGAAGGGAAGAAGACCAACAACCCAGATATAGAAATTTTTTCCTTGCTAATTTTCTACCCAGCTGGGAAAGAGTGACAGAGAGATCCTGTACATGTAATTGTAATCCATCTGGGCCAGCCTGGCTGGCCAGGAGGCCATTGGGTCTAGAGGGCACGTTGCTAAAGGAAATTAAAGGGAGATAATTGCAGAACGCCTCTAGCAGGACATGTAATTAAAGTCAAAATGTAACAAAAGTTTCAGGGCTGAACTGCCTGGATAAATGAGGGGGTTTATCTCTCTAGCCATGCCATTGGGTCAGCAGGAGTGGAATTAGCTTTTCTGCGCCCCCCCCCCCCCGCCACCCCTCCAAGTCCTTCTGCTAGCACTATGAAAACAATACAGTGAAATTAAAATGATAGCCCTGCTGCTATTCAGGCTGCTGGCAACCTTGTGCCCTGTGCTTTTAAACATGGAGCCTTGAGACTAAAATGGGCTATTTGATGGCAGGTGTGAAATGAGTTTGGCAGTCCTCTGCCCAGCTCTTAGTGGAGAGGTGTTCACGTCACACAGGTCTGTTTCATCCCGGCCACCAGCTGCCACCTTCTTTGCAGCCAAGATAGGACTGAATGGACCGTAAGCCTGGGTCTCTCCTTTACTTGGCTTGAGCACTGCAGTAGTGGACTTTTGCTTGCTCTGCTGCTTTCCATGCTGCATTAATGCTAGTGGTGGCAGGGTCCAAGTGCTCAGCACTGAGTTGGTGTTATGCACTGAAGTGAAGAATGGCTTTTTGCTTCTTTTGTGGCAATAAGGCCTTCAGTACTGAGGCTGTTTCCCCTAGTTTGGGATTATGGAATTTTTTACAGTCTTTAATTTGTGTTCCTGGAGAGAGACTTCATTTCCCTGTCCATCATGGGTTCCGGGAGGCAGCATCGTATGGTCTAGTGGTTACAACAGGGGGGCTCGTTGCTACAACGGCTCCTGTACACCATTCTCCTAGTGATTTGCTGTTGAGCTTTTAGCATCTATGCCCCTCACTTTGCCTAGCTGCAGAGTGGGATGATAATAGTTACCCGCTTTTCGAAGGGCGTCATCGAGGCTCTGGAATGAGAGGTGCACGCAGAGTGAAAAGTAGTAGTGTTAATATTCCAGGTTGTTAGCACAGGGGCTCACGAAACCTTCATCATTTAGAGTGAGAAGCATTCTAGTCTTCCAGACCTGGGAAGCCCAGCTCCTGTTACAACTCCAGCTACTGCTCTTGAGTATGAAGCATTGTTGTTATTTATGTTACTGCAGTGCCTAATGCCCTCAATTGGGATCAGGGCCCTGGTGTCCGAGGTGCTGTACATCCATGGAATGAAAGAGTCCCTGTCCCAAAGAGCTTGCACTCTACATAGCCATGAAAAAAGCAATGTTACAGCTAGGAAACAGGCACAGATTGCTACTAACTCCCTTGTGTGATGTGCATCTTAGAAACTGAACCCAGAGCTCCTGAGTCCCAAGCTAAACTCCGTGAGAAGCTTTGTGTCTGACCACCTTTGCTCTGACCGGAACTGTCTGCAGCCAACAGTGACAGACGGCAGGCACTGGGTCCAGGGTTTGGGGAGAACTAGCCCATATGGTGCCCACCGGAGAAGGCAGATGCGAATGTTTTTCTTTAATGCCTTGTTGCTGCGTGAGTTCCAGTCCCTCCCTCTTTTCCCCTGGTGCAGTAATGGGCTTCTCAGTAATGTCACTTACCTGCAGGAGGACAGGCTGGGAACCACCAGCTTTAATTAATGACATTTCAGATGCAATTCACACTTTACCGAGGTGAGAAGTTTCTGCTCTCCAGACTTGTTCCCAGGATGCTGTGCAGAGCAAAAAAGGCACTGTTTCCTCCTGCCAGAAAAAAAGATCCTCGCTGCCTCTGATGGCCTAGAAGGGAAAGCAATTGCCGGGCTTGGAACTGCGCAGCGGGGCAAAAAGGCAGGTGACGGCACCGGGAAAGGAATGAAAGTGGAGGGGAAACATAGGAAATGGCAAAAGGGCGGAGCCACGTCCCCAGTGGTGGGGATGGGAGATGGACTAGATGGGTTGGATCCCCTGCACATGGTCATTTGTATGACAATAGCATCTAGTGAGCTCTCTTGGAATGGGATGGGCATTGTGGTAGGTCCTGTATATACACACACAAGAGTCTGACCCTACACCAAAGAGCTTATGATCTAAACAAGACAGACAGAGGGGGCACAGCTGGGAACTGGGGCATACAGAGATGAAGGGACTTGCCTAAGCTTCCACAGGGAGTCAGGGGTTGAGCTAAGAATTCAACCCAAATCCCCTGACTCCTGGCCCAGTGCTTTAACCACTAGACCATCCTTCCTCTCCATGGTTCTGAATGCCGGACAATGATAGGAGTCATCTTGCAGGATTGGCATGCTGTCGAGGAGAGAGGACCGATGTGTGCCTTGTCTCTGTGGTCATTGGCCAAGGCTGACCAAAGCAGCCCTAGGCTGCTCCATTTAGGAGTTAGGACAAGTCACATTCGGCTCAACAGCCGAACTGCAGATGTTTGAAGACCATTGCACAAATATCCAAGAGATGATGGCTGTGGATATCTTGATGGGAAAAGGCTCTTTTAATATATAGATATGGTGCTGAGAGCCTATGGTTCTGAAGAGAGAAAGAGACGTGGTCAATGAAATTCCACTTGAAATTTGGGCAAAAGTTCCTATTTACTCTGCATGGGATCAGCCCCCGTCATTTATACCCAGCAACTCCAATAATACCCTTCCCTGGGTTCTGCACCTTGATGCAGTGGAAGGTTCCTAGACACCTTTGGGGAGCTGAGCCTAAGTGGCTAAGACACGTCTGGAAATAGGACTCTGGCTAAGGCACTTGTGAAGATTTTACCCAGAGTCTGTTATGCTGAAGAACTTGCAGGAGGAGCGGGAAAGAGTGCTCTGGCGAGGTGTATCCAGCAGCTGTGCAGAAAAGGCAAAGGGCATTTGACTTCATCCATATAAACCAGAAACTTAACTTTCACTGGGCCATATTCTGCTCTCTATTACACTGGTGTAAATGCAGAGTCACTCCACTGATCCTCAGCTGAGTTACTCTGGATTTACACCAAAGGAACAGGATGGAATTTGCTCCATGACCCAACAGATTGTTTGCATTCCTAGCAGTGATGGAAATGATCTAGGATGGACGACATGGACGCATACTCCTTTGAGTGCTAGACCTGGTCATGTTATATCTGCAAAATCCAGCCATCTCTTGGCATGGGTCTTTGAAACTCAAGTCCTCTCCTGAAGATGGTCCTCTGGGTGCTGGCAATTTACGGCATTGCTTCCAAGCTGGGAGGAAGGCTTGGTATAATCTGACCATCAATCTAGCTTTAAATACAAGAGCTTATGGCCTGTCAGAAATTTAAAAAAAAAAAGAGACGTTAAAAGGAAAACACAATGCTAAAATCTTGCCTAATAAATCTTTCACTGTTATTGCAAATAAATGTTTTGATGAAGGACAGAAAACGAATAAAAATGCATGCGCTATCTGAGGTATTACAGCACTCCATGTGTGATTCATTTAAAATAATCTCATCTAGTGATAATATAATTGTTTAAGAGTAATCACGTCAGACAAATGGTGCATTTCTTTCTGAGTGCAGGGACTCATGCTGTGCATTTACGAGTCAGCTTAAATTAAGATGGAGCTTTTCTCTCCCCTGTCTTGTCTTTCCCCTGCCAAATCTACACAATCAGCACATTTCTAGGGGCCTCTTTGTGGAAATAATGTCATGGAGTAGGGTCTGCGCTATTTGTGAATTCACTCTCCGCCTCCTGTTTTCTTTAAAAGCTATTTGTAGGGCAATAGTGTAAGCCCAAGACTGAGCCTCATTGCCACGGACTATGTAGACGTACCGCATGATGCACTCCCTGATGATGGGCTCTCCTTGGAGTGAGGCAAGAGGGGATTTCTGACCCAACTGAGCCGTCAATCCACTGGTCGTCTCATATCTTATACTTTGATTGTAAACCCTCTGGGGCCGGGCTAATTGTTTGTTATGTGTGTGAACAGCGCCTACCACAACAGAGCTCTGATCCTTGGTTGGGGACCTCCAGATGCGACTGTAATGCAAGTAGCAGCTGCAGCTCAGAAACTGGACGTTGGTTTCTAGTCCTACCACATTTCCCCTTCTTTGAAGTCTCTATTTGGTTGAAAATGCCGACTTTGATCTCCAAAGCAAACTCTTTCTGAACCTGGAGCAAGGAGCAAGGAGCATATGGGTTTACCACTTGAACAGCTGTCCCACAAGCGGAAGCGTGACCTTGTGGTTAGGCACTGCCTAGGAACCCGAGTTCCAGGTTCAGCGTCTGCCTTGACCGCACACTTTTTGCGTGCCTTTGGGTGAGTGGTTTAAACTTGGCGGTACATTGGCACAGATGCAAAGTCAATGTAAATAGTATCACATCACTGCCTCAATTTGCTTTGGCAGCCTAGTTCTCCAAGTGCTGAGTGCTCTTGGGGTCGGCTAAAGTCCACAAGAGTTGGGAGCATTCAGCACTGCTCAGAATCTGGGCCTTAATTTGTGGCCTGTTGTATATGCTTCCACACTCTCAGAGAACTACTGTTTCATTTCACATCTGCCATGCAAGGGGTGAGTGAGAAATCCCTGACACCTCACACTCCTCTTCTCTCACACCAGTCAAAGATCTCACTTCTCTGTCCGCCTCATCTCCTTCCTCCATGATCCAAAGCGCAGAAGTGGTTCCTTGACTAAACCCTTTGGTTTGTGATTCATGATTAAAGCCATAGTATTTTCAAAGGTTTGCCTGGTGGAGAATGTGGGCAGCATTTTGCTCTCTCTTCTGGCTCCTGTGGGGTGGCTTGGGCATCTTTTAAGACAATACGGATTCCTGCTTTGCTATAAGACAACCAACCAGCCAGGCAGGTTTTGAACTGGAGATTGCTAGCTCCTCTCTGGGGATCTGGGGACTTGAGCTTCACTCTCAGAGCTTATGCTTTGGGCACTTGTAAAATTTCCGGTCTTACTGCCCATGTTATGGACAAAATGATGTTCTTGCTCAGGCACATCTCTCAGTGTGGTTACTGGGTATATTTCCTTAGTGAGCATCTGATCCCACAGACTCCTGGTTACATGAGTCATTACCCTTGTGACACCTCTCACCTAAGGACAACTCACACAAATGCAGGGTGCTTGTAAGAGACTGTCCCCGTCCCAAAGAGCTTACAATCTACACCGAGAAAAGAGATGAGGAGTGCCAGAAAGGAGGCTGATTACCTGCATTTCACAGATGGGAAACTGAGTCACACAAAGGCAGTGACTCACCCAAGAACCCTGTGGGCAAATGGGAAACTGAATGCTGCTGTGTGCCAGCCATTAAGGGGTTCTGTGGCTCAGGGTCACATTGTTAATACGGGCCTCTGAAAGTGAAACTGCCAGTCAGGCAGCAGCTTAGAAAGGGGTGATGCATGAGAGAGTCTGAAATGTCTTTTGCAGTTGCAATGGACTGGATCTCACCAACCTCATTTATTCTTTGACTGAGAGCAGCTCTATTTTCAGCCAGGCATTTCTCCCTTAATGAGCTCCATCTTGATTAAAATCACGCTTTGAAGACGATGTCCCTCTTGCTCCCAATTAACTTGGTGGCACCCGCGACAGATTATGGTGGTTTTTTTTCCCTCCTGACTTTGAGTTGGCGCTCATTTGAAAAAAAAAGGAAAGCAAGAAAGCAATTATCTTTGTGGAGGCTGATTTAACACCCACATAACAACAAGACATCGGCATTCAAAGAGCATTACAGTGGTGGAGAAAAACCCACAAATACGCTGGCCTTTCATAGCTTGGGACCGAGGCCCTGATTTTGTAAAATTCTAAAGCACATGTTCAGCTTGCAGCAAATGCGTAAGTTCCTTTGGCTTCAACAGGACTTTACGCAGACATGGGTTTTCTTGGTGTCGTCATATTGAGAGGGGAAGGGGATTGAGGGTGCAAATGTAATTTTGTTTAGATGTAGGTTCCAGATGACATCAAGGAGTGCGGCTTCCCAGAGCAAATACCCCATGCTGTTCCTGGCACATGGTGGCATGGTGATCAGATATAACCTTGGAGGCGTTTTTTTTATTGTCTGCATATAAGTCCACAAAGCTCATGGCTTGCTTGGGTTAGAAAAAACAAACAAACAAGGAGGGATGAGGAGAAAGCACCGAGACAGGAAACTAGCCTCATAAAGAAAATCACCTGGCACCAGAGAGACGGAAAAGGTCTGGCGCGAAGCCCAAACCACTGCTTACAAGAGATGCATAGAAGGGGACACTGGAAGCATGCAGTACAGTGCCTGAGGACAATGCATCCAGCATTAGGAGACCCAGTGCAGCCGCAGCTGGTCTCAGTCTGACCGTTATGGTCGTGAGAGCCTCACACAGGGATGAAGAGATGCAAGTTGCCCCCTTTTGGATAAGGAGGTGGGCACCTCACAATGAAGCACCATAGAATGCTGCCTTCATTCTCCCTGTGCAAGGGTGTGAGGGCAACATGGCACGTCCACAGTGCTTATCTCTTGCACAGCTCCAAGAGAGTGGATGGGCTTAAAAGAGAGGAAGGCCTGGCCCCGGGGAGACAGCATCATGATGTGTGCTCTGCCCATGCCAGCACACAGCTGGAGAGGACGTTGGGAGAATGTCACTTAAAGTGGCCCAGGCAGCTTTTAGAAAGTGCAGGCAGGAGCCCCCAGGCTGTCATCCCCTGTGTTCACCATCCTCTCTCTGCCCTCCTTGACGGGGGATGCCAGATTGAGCTGCTCCTGTGTCTGGTAGATGGGTCCTGCAGCCCGCATCTGTGGTAGTCCCATGGGTCATGCTTTCCAGGACATGGGCAAGTCTCTTTCATCTTGAGAGTTTCTTTCAATGAAGTTAAGACTTTCAGAAAGTTTGGCCCTTTGTTGAGTTTTTAGTATGAATTGGCAGCTGACGGCTTGTGTCACCCAGTGAGCGTTGGCCTCTGGAATCGTTTCTAGGTGACAGATCGCTTGTTTAACAGCTGTCCTCCCTCCTTGCTGCTTCTTTCCTTCATTATGTTTCAGTCTTCTTGACTGACACATGCAGAGCAAAACTCAGACACTTTTTTTCTAGGACACTAGTTTTGTTTTGTTTTGTTTTGTTTAAATATTAAAAAGGAGGGGGTGGGACTTTCAAAAATGTTCTTGTCTGAAAGCTTCCCCGCACCCCTGTCTGATGATGGCTGCTAAATGCTGATGAAAGGCCATTGATTCCCCCCACAAACACACTTTGGATCATCCCCATGTTAAAATATAATAGTGAACACATTTCATTTCCTCTCTCTCTCTCTGATTTACTCACACATGAAAAACTTGTCTTTGACTACAGATGTGTGGGGGTCAGAGTCAAGGTGGAGTTAGCTGTGGTTTCAAGCAGCCTGCTGGGCTCCGTTAGGAAAATAAAGGAGGACACCCCCCTTCCCCTGCAGGAGCTGGGAATAGGCGTTGCTAACAATGGGCTGCCTTTAGCCCTGGTGAGCAGAACGGTACTCCGTGCCCTGTGCTCCCACAGGGACCAGGGACTCTCCTTAAGGTTAACAATATTACTGAGTGTGAATGAGCAGAGCGGACTTTGGTCCTGACCTGGGACAGCACAATGGCTCGTCCTGCCATGAGGCAGGCAGCAGATCACCCTGTAGCGCCACTGAGAAACCCTAAAGCCCGTTGGTCTAAACTGGGACAGAGCTGAGAGCTCCCTTAAATCTACAGTGACTGGCAAGAGCGGCTCAGCCACAGCACCAGGCTGCAGCGCCGGTGGAAAAGGCCATGAGTTCATAGAATCATAGAATATCAGGGTTGGAAGGGACCTCAGGAGGTATCTAGTCCAACCCCCTGCTCAAAGCAGGACCAACACCAACCAAATCATCCCAGCCAGCAGCACTGTCCATTCAGCACTTGGTAGCTCACATATGAGTGTTGATTCTCTTCCTCTATGGCCACACTTCCTCCCGCCCCCGCCCCCCAAAGTTGGCTCCTTGCTAGCAGGGAAGAAAGAGAGAGAAAGAGCCTGTTATGGTCATTTTCAGGAGGTGCAACCGTGTAAGGGCCCAGGCTGAGAGAGGAATGATCTCCCCACCTTCCAGCAAACCAGCTCCCTGTATTCTCTATACACAGCTCACTCATCTCCTGGGGCTGCCTTGTTAACGGTAATGCCATGGGAGAGGGGTGAGCACTTCCTCCTGGACTGCAGGGCCTGGCACATCACGCCCCAGGAGGGTCCCACGTGTGGCACGGTAGCCAGGCCACTGGGCTACCCCTTGCCATTAGCCTCGCACAATCTCCTATGCGTGAGTGTCGGAAAAGCAGAGCCCATGGAGTCTGGAGGAACATCCTGTTCTGTTGTGGCAGGTACGGATACCAGTGCAGTCTGGTTCTAGTTACTTACTGTAGAGGCCGGGTTGCAGTGTAGCGCAGCAGAATGAGAACCAGGACGCCTGGGTTCTATTCCCAGTACCGCCATGCACTCAAGAGGGATGCTGAGCAAGCCAAACCATCTCACTGAGCCTTGTGCATGGGGCCCATAACGAGTTCTGAGGCTTAATTCATTTGTGTCATTCTTCGAGGCCAGACTCCCACTGGGCACCAGATGAAATCCCTGAACTCCCCCACCCCAGTGCATGCCATTAACTTGACAATAACACAGGTCCTAGTGCTGTGCATTGCCAGCCCTTCAGTTCTGGCATCCCTCCCCGTCCTGTAATTAAAGTGCCTCTTCTCTCCCCGTCCTGCTTTGTGGGGGTGCCTCTCCTCCTCGTTAGTAACACTTGCCCGTGTGCTCTGGATGATGTATTGTGCTCATCCCTCACCAGAGCGAGTTATTGCTTTAATGAGGTGCTGGCAAAATGCATCATCCAGAGCCAAGCCCGCTGCTGCTACTGATGTATTACTCCAAAGAAGGCAGCGCCCAGCAAAGAGAAGGGTCTCTGGGAGCAGATTCAATAACCATTACAGAATTAAAGTCAGATAATACGCGGCATTCTGGAAGTCACTTCCCTGGTGCTCGGTACAAATGCCGGCAATAAATCAACCACAGACACCAGACTTGCAACCCTGTCTGTTGGGCCCTGCGTACATTCCGTTTTCACAGGTGCTAGGAGCCAGTATCTTGGGCTGGGTTTTGCAGTCGAGTGTATTTTGGTTCTGCAGCTGTTTGTGACGCTGTAGATTATTGCCTGGGCTCTGTCATAAGTAGATAGGTAAGGGTTAATTTTCTTTTACCTGTAAAGGGTGAACAAACGGGGAACCAAACACCTGACCAGAGGACCAATCAGAGACCTGGATTTTTTTTAAAGTCTGGGAGGGAACTGGAAACTCGGGGTCTTTTTGTTTTCCTCGACTGTGAGTAAACAAGCTTTCTTCTAACTCCATCTTCTTTCAAGTATTCTATTATCAAGTGTGAGTACAAAGGATCGATCTTTGTTGCATTTTGCCTTTAGTGTATTTATATGGAGGTTAGACATTATGACGCGCTGAGAGTTAACTTGGGCTATAATCTTTAATAGGATGTATTATTCCTATTCTCTATAAGCCATATTCCTGTATTGAATTTCTTAATGCAGAGTTTAGTATATGTTAAGTTTTTCTTTTTTTTATATAAAGTTTCTTTTAAAACTTGTGGGAGTTTCTTTTCCTAGTGAGGCAAAGGGATAGAAATTTCTGTAACAGGTATCTTCCTCCCTCACGGGAAGACAGGGAGGGGAGGGAATCATTACATTCTGTGTTGACTTCCTATTGTCCCCAGGGCGGGGAACAGGCTATGGGGAAGAAGAGAAAGAATCAACTCTGTTTCTTGTGTTTGAGGTTTTCTCTCTAGTTACTTGCTACTGAGAAGGAAGGAGGTGAATACTTCCTTTGTGTCTGTGTTAAGCTGTGACTAGGTTGAATGCATAGCCTCAGAGGGAAGGTAAATAGCTCTCTGTTTTTGCATTCACGGAGTTAAGTATCGCATCGCCAGAGCTCACCCAAGGAAAAAGGGGGGAGCTGGGATGAGCTAGGGAGACCCAGGGTCTGGGTCTTGAGGGGGTTCCCCAGGAACGAGAATTGGGGTGACTCAGGGTAACCAGGAACCCTAAAAAACCTTGGTTGGGGCAGCGATATCAGATCCAAGCTGGGGGTTATAAGCACTTTGGGGGAAGTGTACACTTAAGCACCCAATTTTTACGCTAAATCCGTATGTTCAGACTTTACCACATGGTGGACAGGCTGGGGATATAAGAATCCAGAAGCCAGTAGATATATATTTCTTTTTCGCCTAGAGATTAGCAGTGAGAAATGGGGTGGTTTTAAAATGCTAGAGAGAAAACTTTTTCCTGGCCTTGGCTTTTGGGCAGAGTTGCATGTTTTAAGACAGAATGCATTAGAGAACCATTACGAAGGGTTCTTTTGTTAAACAATATTGGGACTCTAAAGTTTTTTATTCCCGCAGTCAGCAACACACAACACAGTGTAAACTACGCAGTAGTTTTGTTTGTGTTCATATTGCCTATAAACAGAGGCCAGAGTGCGCAAGTCTACGTCTTTGACTAAATGCACAAATTTCAAGACAGAAAGCTCGTTAGCAATTCAAGGCACAGAACACCAGAAGGGCACCTCCAAGACACTAAGAAAAGAGGTAACCATGTGCACGTCCAAAGGAATGAACAAACCAGATCTTCTGAACACACAAAATATAACATGGAGAAAAAAATCTTGGTCATGACCTTAAAATTTGAACCACAAAAGGGATGGAAGACTCGAAAAGAAAGGGTGGACAAATATCAAACTGGTGCATTGACTAGCGAACCAACAGAGTCAAGAAGCCAAAAAGGCAGATCACAAAAACAACCTTCTTAAATGATGACGACCTGGGAGCAGCAGCCACGCACCCAATTATCAAACAAGATCATAAGAAAGAGGCATCACCAAGAAAAGAGAAGCCCTTTCTTGACGACAAATGGTAGTTGTTATCAACACTGTATATATCTGTATAAGTGAAGAGAAGGTGCGACAAACAAGAGCTAGAGAAAGCGGGATGAATGTGTAGTTGGCGTGTATGGACATAGGACCACAAAATAGACATCCAACCATCCTAACCCTCAGTATCAATCTGTTCTCTTGTGTTTGAGGTTTTTCTCTAGTTACTGCTACGAGACAAGGAAGGGGTGAATCTCCTGGTGTGTTAGCTGTGACTAGGGTTGAATGCATAGCCTCGAGGGAGGTAAATAGCTCTCGTGTTTTTGCATTCACGGAGTTAAGTATAGCATCGCCCAGGCCCACCCAAGGAAAAAGGGGGGGAGCTGGGGATGAGCTAGGGAGACCCAGGGGTCTGGGTCTTGAGGGGGGTTCCCCCAGGGAAAGGTTGGGGTGACTCAGGGTAACCAGGAACCCTAAAAAATCCTGGTTGGTGGCAGCGATATCAGATCCAAGCTGAGTATAAGCTTGGGGAAGGTTCACAGTAAGCACCCAGATTTTGTACGCTAAAGTCCAGACATGGGACAGACGTTTACCACAGGCTCTCCCATTCTGCTACATGTTCTAAGTGCAGTGGTGCCTGGGAGGATCCAAACCTTGATCTTGTGACTGACCTAGAGCAGGTCCACTGGAACTGGAAGCAGCCAGAACTAGGACAGTGGGACCCAGTGCAAGAGGCTTCTCGTATGGTCTCGGGGGAGACTAGAGTGGCAGGCGTAACTCTGAATAGCCTGAAGTGCCAGCACGAATGTGGGTATTAGTGATTGGTACCACTGCATTCGAATGCAAGACTCAGCAATCCTAGGGAAGAATATTTAGTAGTATTATGGGATGCAGCTCTGTGCAGGACAGTGAATGCCATCCCAATACCTCTAGAGGGCCGTGAAATATTATGAGTACAAAGAGGATTGGGTTTCAGGAGGGACCTAGATTGGTGAAGGACCTGGAAAGCAAGGGGCTGGAAGCTGAAAGAGACACAGCACAGCTAAGGGTCTCAGCCTGCCTTTGCATCACTTGTTGCTCCTGGAATACAGGGGCGAAAGTGGGATCACACTGGGGTTCTGTTTCCCTTGGAGACATCCCCAAACCTAATCCCAAAGTTCTGAGTGTACAAGATTGAATTGGGACCCTCATAGGGATAATCTTTTCTTGTGAGATGTCCTGCATGTAACATTCTCTTTCCATTTCTGACTGGAAACACCTTGCAAAAAGCCTTTCTTCTTGTGTTTTGGTCCCTTGATCCTACCTGTGAACTGGAAGAGAAGGAAGTGCAAAAATGAATAATACCGGGGAAAAATGCTAAGACTTTTGTACCTCAGAAAGGTGTCTGAGATTGGGTCTGACTTGAGTACTGGGTGAAGATTCAGGGCAGTTCTTATTGTAATGGGATGGCTTGCCCTTTAAGAGACTGTTGGGATTTTGTTTCTTTTTCCTTTAGAGAAGATTTTAATTTTGTTCTTGTTCTGGGTTTCCTTGGTTTGTGTGGTCTGAGTATGTGAGAGAATGAGCTCTGAATGAAATGGGAAGGGGAGTGCATTCTTGTTTTCCTTCTTTCACTGAAGCCTTCTGTCTTCCTCTCCAGTCTTGGAAAACTAGGAACAGGACAGCCTGAGGCATAGGACAAAGAATAAACTGCCCCGAAGCATGGAAGTAGTTTATAATACCATTTCTTGTGTGGGAGGGTTTTCTTGTTTAGGGTTTTGGAGGAGTTGGGGGCCTCTTTTCTGAAAGCAGGGAGAGGACAAATAAATGCAATTTCTTTTATCTTTTCTGAACTGGAGGATCTGCTTTCTCTATGAAGATCTGATCTCTGTGCCATTTATCCAACCAGGAAGCTTCAAAACTGAACCTAGCAATGAATCTTCCCGATTAGAGGTGGACAAAACATTTGCAGTCCATGTGGAAAAGTCCTATAGGGTTTATTTAGAGATGAAACTAATGGGTTTTTATAGAAATGTAATAGGGTTCTGTAGAAATTACCCTGTTACATGTAATAGAAAGTGATCTCCTTTCTGTCGGCTTTGGAGCCACCCTTTTGATGGTTTTCCAGTCCTGCTAGGAGGACAGTGTTTGAAGGTACAGTAATTCATCTTTGTCAAATGAAGATTGTGATTTTCCTACCTAGCTGATCCCATTTTGATTGCAAGTCTCATATCAGGTAAACATTAATAGCAGCAGGCTTTTTAAAAGGAACAAAAAGTGACACTACTGAATTATTTTTCTATTGTCTCTTGATGGCAAACCATAAATCATACAGTCGAGTATATAAAGCGTTTATATATCGTGGGCTGGGCAAGATCAAAATTTTCAGAGAGTAATGACACCTTAATAATAGTCTGCCTTGGAGATAAAATTAGCTGTGGGGTTTGTTTGCTTCTGTTAATCAGATCAGCTATGGGTATATGGAGAGAGAGTCCTAGTGGGGTGAGGATAAGATAATACCTTGCACCTCTTAAGCCCCTTCCGTCCAAGGATCCCAGGCCACGTTCCAATGACTAGTGAATGAAGGCTTGCCCCCCACCCCTCGAGAAGCAGAGAAATATTGTCCCCATTTAGAAGGTAAGGAAATGACGGTACAAAGAGAGTAAGTGACTTGACCCCCAGGTCAGACACAGGGTCAGGGGCAGAGCCAGGAACAGAATCTCCTGATTTCCAGTCTTGTGCTTTGTAAGAGCAGCCTTCTGGTGTGTGATGGGATGTGGAGGACATCTGTATGACGCCAGGCAAGGTGGAGTTAAAACTTCATTCCAAGGTAGCCAGGAGCCCCAGCAACCAGTCTGGACTCATACAGCGAATAGCCATCTAGGATTCTGCCTCCTAGCTTAGGAACATAGGTGTTCATCTCAATGGGAAGACAGAAGTGTGCTGGGGCAGCGTTAGAAAGTCTTGTTTGCAACGGAGCCGTCCGCCACGGGAACCGGGACAAGCGCTGCAGGAAGTGCGGGTACACCCTGGAGACCCTGCCCCACGTCCTGTGCAGCTGCAAACCCCACGCCAGAGCCTGGCAGCTGCGCCACAACGCCGTCCAGGACCGCCTAGCGAAGACCATCGCCCCACACCTCGGTGAGATCGCGGTCAACCGCACCATCCCCGGCACCGACAGCCCGCTGCGCCCAGACATCGTCGTCACGGACGAGGAGCGGAAAAAGATCATCCTCGTCGACGTGACCATCCCGTTCGAGAACAGGACCCCGGCGTTCCGCGAAGCCCGAGCCCGCAAACTCGAGAAATACGCCCCCTTGACTGACACCCTGCGGGCGAAGGGCTACGAGGTCTACACCGACGCTCTGATCGTCGGGGCGCTGGGCGCCTGGGACCCCTGGAACGAACGTGTGCTCAGGGCCTGTGGGGTGGGCCGTCGCTATGCGCGACTCATGAGACGCCTGATGGTCTCGGACACTATCCGGTGGTCTAGAGACATTTACATCGAACACATCACCGGCCACCGCCAATACCAGGAGTGAGCCGATGTGGCTCCACGCACCCACGGGGGGGAGGGGGAAACCCTTACAACCCCCCTACCAAACCATATCCCCTGAGTCCTGAACTTACCAATCTGGATCCCACCACGTGAGGGTCACCCTGTCCCCATTACCCGGCCCGCTTACTCATACCCATGACTGTGTGTAGCCCACTCTATGAGCGATGTACCCTCACTGCCCCCCTACTATATCTTGACCCCAACCACCGTACACCCCGCATTGGGGACATTACAGGCTGTATGTACTATATGCTGAACCGTAACCAGTTGCCAGCGTCCCCCCATGCTCTGTATGTTTCCCCCGATGACCAACGACTGACACATCAAACTCTTTGTATCACCTTTCTTTAATATTTTCTCAGAGGGAGAGAATATAAACCAGCAGCAAGGAGAGAGCTAGGAGGTCAGGTGGGTTTGGACTTGGAGCCATAGGAAGTTCTCCCCTTTCTAGCTTTATTTTGGGGCTGGGGGGCATTAACCCCCTTTGTTCACATTCCTTTCTTCCTGGCTCAACTATCCACCACGCCCCCTTAGCTCGTCATCACCTGGCCCCAAAGCCGAACTGAATCCCAGCTTTGTTTATGGTTTTAAAAGGTGGAGTCAAATTTTTATCATGCCTTGTGGAATCTCCATCATTGGAGGGTCTTAAGAGCAGGTTAGATAATCACCAGTCAGGGATGGTCTAGATAATACTTCGTCCTGCCTCAGTGCAGGGGACTGGACTAGAAGACCTCTTGAGGTCCCTTCCAGTCCTTCGATTCTATGTTTGTGAGTTTCTGCTTGTGACCTCTACAGCTCAGAACTGAAATAGTCTCCAGATAGCTCTGACCCACATGCATAGCTCAGGTCTGTGCTCTTAGCCTCATTCTCTCTTTATGGCCAACAGATCATAATGCAGGGTTTCTGTGGGAGTGCTGGGGGGTCATGGCGAATTGCAAAATTCTTCATGGCACCTCACAAGCTTAACATGGCTGCACATGAATCTAGCAGCATCAGCAGCTTCCCTTCCTGGACCTGGCTCCAGACTTGGCTCTTGGAAGACCCAGGGGAGACTGAGAACAGGCTATTTCAGATTTAGAGCATCCATGAACTCTGTGTATTTTAACAAGTTGCTAATATATAAATGATTCATAGGATGTTTCCTTTTGCTGTGAGTCACAGATGCATCATGGCAGAAACTCAACTCCTGATAAATATTTAAGCCAGCTGTTGACATCAAGGGCCTGCATTATTCATGGGGAACGAATTGGGAGTGCCAGAGGTTACGTTTCTTGGAGGTCTGGTTTGGACAATCTCTAATCCTCAGTATCCGGTTTGTAGTACATTTTTCCTATCTTTAGTGGTCTGTGTACCTCTGGGATTGTGATATCTCCCCTCCATGTGGAAGCTGTTCATCTGGTATTACTCTATTTAGGGAAGCTTTCTGATGACTTTTGAGCAGTGCACGCTGGCTCTGGCAGTGACCATCGAAGCAATGAGCATCCTCTGTTAGTCCATTGGGGGTGGGATGGGGTTTCCGATTACTCAGGGCCAGCTCAGAAAGCGGGGCCAGAACTCAGTGGCTGTCGGGGGATCTCTGAGTAGTCAGTCTTATTGCAGCCAGAATTCTTCATCCCAGTGGTCCCCAAATATCCATGGCCTGTCTGGGGCATCTGGGGATCTGTCTCCTTGGCTTTGCTTACAAGTACCTCCTCTGCCAGTGATGGCAGCTGGGATTCTTCAGTCCTCCACCTCCTGCAAGCAGTTTATCCTCCCTGAGCTGGTCTGCGAGGCCCCACCGAACCCAGGCTTCCTTTGAGACACGGAAGAGCCGTGAGTCAAAACTGCTGTTTCTTTGGTTCATCATGGAAAGCGAGCCCTGCATGGGACCCAGGAGCCACGCACCAGTCACGACCCCGAGCATTTTGCTTGTGTGATGCTTCCTTTCCCCCATGCTTTGCTTCATCAGCTTTTCAGACTGTGTTAGCAGTAGTGCCCAGGAGGTGCTGGGTGCTGTACAGATGTCTGGGAAGACACAGCCCCTGACCCACAGAGCTCAAAGAGTGGAACAATGGGCGCACACAGTACTAGGAAGCGAAGCCAAAAGACTGAGGCTGAGCCAGGGGTGAAAGTAACATAAGACTTACTGGTATGAGGGCCCGGCTCTGGGGCCCCAGAAGGGGTGGGGCCTTGGGAAGAAGGGGCGGGGCTGGGGTCAGCCTCCCGCAGCCAGTCC
Organism: Chelonoidis abingdonii; assembly: GCF_003597395.2. Lineage (NCBI taxonomy): Eukaryota > Metazoa > Chordata > Testudines > Testudinidae > Chelonoidis > Chelonoidis abingdonii. Next base: position 4,679,081 of record NC_133790.1, read on the forward strand.
TTCCATACAGCCCAGCCCGTCCCGCCTGGGGCTCCAGCTGGTGCCACGATAGCGATGGTGGTGACTGGGAGCCCTGGGATCTTTTAAAAGTGCGGGGCCCTGGAGCAGCTGCCCTTATTGCCCCCGCTCCCCATCGGCAGCCCTGGGGAGTTGGCGGGGGGGAAGGGACAGCGACGTAAAAGCTGTGTATGGCTGTGTACAGGCTGGTACTGGTGGCCACTTCTTACCCGTACACTGTACTGCCCCTTACCAGCCTACTTCCACATCTGGGCTGAGCATAACAAAAGTGAGGCCCCCAGACCCAATTTGGGACACTGGAACCTGGCCTGATTGTCAGAAGGAGCGGAGAACCTGCCCTCTGAAAATCAGGCTCCTGTGAGGCCTCTCAGGTGGAGGGTCCCCAAGTCACTGGTCACTCTTGAAAACCTTGGCTTTAAGCTCTTTATCAGCCAGGCGATGTCAGTCCGCATTATGGAAATGTCAAGCGAAACTCGGCTCCTGTGCCGTGTGCTGGAGAGGTCTCACAACCACAGAACCAGGCCAAGCAAGATCCACTTCCCTCCAGGAGGGTCTGGTATTATTCACAATGCACATTAAAATGCTGTATGCATAGTTCTGTGTCTGTAATGTAACTTATTCGGCAGCGACACTGAATAAACAAGATGCATTCACTCTGTCTTTCCTGGGACATTACTCGGGGCTAGTGGGGAGAACTTAGAGCTGCCCTCACACAAAAACATTTGGAGCAAGATTAGAAACTAAGGGGGGGATTTGACTGAGATCTATAAAAACCTAAACGATATGGAAAAAGTGACTCGTGAAGTGTCATTTACCCTTTCCCACAATACAAAACCCGGGCGTAACCAGATGAAATTAATAGGCAGCAGGCTTACCACGAACAAGAGGAAGTACTTTTTACAGAACATACAACTACCCCGTGGAACTCCTTGCCATGGGATGTTGGGATGGCCAAAAGTATAACTGAATTCAAAATAGAATGTGTGACAGACCCAGGCCAGTGGGGTGCAGGATCTGGTAGAGGGCAAATATACTGGTCACTGGGTGACTAGTTTTCTGTTCCCTGAGTGACTAGAGCAGGGGCTGCACTAGAGTAATCAGGAACCTGCTAGAACTAATTAAGGCAGACAGGCTGATTAGATCACCTGCAGGGCACCTGGGTTTAAAAAGGAGCTCACTCCAGTCAGGTGAGTGGGATCTAGAGGAGAGGAAGTGCGTGTGAGAAGCTGGGAGCAAGAAGCACAAGGAGCTGAGAGTGAGAGGCTGTGCTGCTGGAGAACTACTGAGTACAAGTGTTATCAGACACCAGGAGGAAGGTCCTGTGGTGAGGATAAAGGTGGTGCTTGGAGGAGGCCATGGGGAAGTAGCCCAGGGAGTTGTAGCTGTCATGCAGCTGTTACAGGAGGCACTATAGACAGCTGCAATCCACAGGGCCCTGGGCTGGAACCCGGAGTAGAGTGCGGGCCTGGGTTCCCCCCAAACCTCCCAACTCCTGATCTGACACAGGAGGAGTTGATCCAGACTGTGGGGGAGATCACTGAGGTGAGCAAATCTGCCAATAAGCGAGGACCCACCAAGGTAGAGGAGGAACTATGTCACAAATGAGATAAGTTCATGGACAGGTCCATCAATGGCTTTAGCCAAGATGGTCAGAGATACAGCCCCATGCTAAGGGCAACCCTAAACCTCTGACTGCCAGAAGCCGGGAGGGGAAGACCAGAGTGGGTCATTCCAAGTGCCCTGTTCTGTATGCCCCCCTGAAGCTCTGGTACTGGCCTCTTTCAGAGAAAGGACACTGGACTAGATGGCTCATTGGTCTGACCCAATATGGCCATTCTTATGTTCTTAAACACTTGCAAGCTCTCCTGCCCCTTCCAGATTCAATGAGTCTCCTTATTTGTTTTTCACATTACGTCAGTCCAGGGCTCTGGCTGAAATTGGGAGCCCATTGTGCCAGGCCCTGTATGGACACAGAACGCTTCAAAAAGCTTCCAAGCCGAATAGCGGAGATGGACAATGGGTGTGAGAAGGGCAGTACTATTATCCCCATCTTACAGAGGGGGAATTGACCCACAGAAAGATTAAAGGACTGGCCCAAGGTCACCCAGGGCGTCTGAGGCAGAGGTGAGAACTGAGCCCAGATCTCTTGAGTCCCAGGCCAAGCCCAGTATCTTAAAAGCTGAAACTGTTGACTTTATGTACACTTCTGGCAGATCCCCAGCTCACACTAGAGCATGGGAGAACTGGCTGATACAGTTGTGCTGATGCAGCGATGTTGCTAAAGCAAAGTTCCAGCTGAAGGGTTTGTCTCCATCTTCAATTGCTTTTTATCATCTTCCTGGATGGTAAATCAGGCTCTCTCCTTTAATATTTGTGAGCTGCAACCCTCAGCTTGGCAGCTGAAAATCCAAAGCACAGTTTGTCAATAGCATTTTCTAATCCCATTCACTTCTGGCGAAGGCTGGCCCCTGCAGAATACTCAGGGTGAGTTGCGCATCTGGGAACTAAAACCGAATTCTTTTTTTTTCATAATTAAAAATACATTATTCATTATTTGCAAATGCCTGGCGCGTGTGTGCCGTGTCATTGATGAAACCCCGTTGTTACACTTCCTCTGGCTTTTGTCCTTAGCTTCCTCAAATCCAAACATTGCAGCACAGTCTCGGGTTTTCCATTTTCAAAAAGGGCAATTTTGGCAGCATTCAAGACAGGCTCCATTGCAGTTAAACCGGCGATTGATTTGGTCCATTACATTAGAGTATGAGCTCCTACTTTCTATTAGCATGCTCAGGTTCATAGTCTTTATAGATTACTCCGTCCTCAGCAATTTCCAATGCACCCTTTGTCAGGGACAAACTGAGCAGTGTGGCTCATAAAAATAACTCACCCTGCAATGCAGTGCCCAGCTAACCACACACCTGGCATGGGGTGGCTAGGCAGAATCACCACCTTTGGCTGCAGAAACACCAGTGATCTAAGAAGCAGGTACACTCCCTCAGTCAGCAAAAGGCAAGTGTTGTGGACATGAGCAGGTCTCTTATCATCCAACCAGCAGAGGGTGGTAACAGCCAGATCTGCTGGAGTCTGTGAACATTTCTCATCGAGGGTTGGCGTCCCATCCCTTATCCCTTGGCCAACCGTGCTCTCCTTCTCTTCATAACTTATTTTAAAACACGACGACGTGCACAGGGAAAGGAGAAAAGTGCCCAAAGAGAGAGAGAGGCTGCTGTCACCAAGCGTCCTCCCCGACGTTGCAGCTGGGGCTCGGTACAGATGCATGCCTTCCACCTCGGGCTCTGTTGGCTGGAGGGGACATTGCAGCATATGGAACAGCAGCGGAACCATGTGGCGGAGCAGCCTGTCCCGTCTCCTCTGACACTAGCCCATGTCCCTTTTTTACAAGCAGTGGCCTAGAAAATAATATGCCACGAAGTGCTGTTCATCCCCAGGGCATGCGTTTTTTTTAAAGCAAATGCATATCAGCTTCATTACAGCTTTTTCTGGGGGGATGTTTGGCCCTGGTTGTCTGACCCAGTTCAGACAAAACACTGTGCTCCATAAATCAGAATAAAATGTCTGATTCTTCCAAGGTATTTCCAGTTCAAGTTGGTGCCTGCGGCATCTGCCTTCCCCTTATACCTGGTCTGGATAAATACACCAGGATTGCGTTTCCTTTCTGATCGCTGGGCATTTTTAAGGTCTCTGACCCCTACCAGTCTCTGCAGGTCAGGGACTTGGAGGCACATCCTGCCCTGATTCACACCCAGTGCAACTTTCAGAAAAATGCATCCCTACCATTTTCCAGGGAAAGTCTGTATGTCCATGCTGACTTTGGTCTATGCAAACCCTGTGTTATGTACTCAAGAGGCCATCGAATCAACGTTTTTTTACCCACGTTATTTTTTGCTCTTTGCCAACAGTGTCAAAGGAGGAGAGAATGTACGGGCATCATACCACAGATGATAGCAAATAATGACTTTTGAAAACACAAAGGAAACTCAATACCAAAGGCTCTGGTTTTGCTCTTAACTACATTTGTATAAATTGGGAGTACGTCCCCTATAGCTGGTTGAAAAATTTCCACCAAAACGTCTTTTTGAAGAAAATCTTTTTGATTTCCAACCAAAAGGGAATTTCTATTGAAAGGGTCCATTTTTGTCAATAATTTTCAAATTTTTGTAAAAAAAAATAAAAATCCCCCCAAACCAAACCTAGCAACCAAAACCAGCCAACCAACAAGCAAACAAAACTCTGAAAATGTTAGGGTTCATTTTGACAAAAATCTAAAAGACATTGAAGAAAAATGGCAAAAAAGTCATTTTTTTGGAACTTTTTGGGTGGAAAATAATAATTTGTCAGCCCTCACTAAAATCCAATGAATTCAATGAAATTACATTAACAGAAGAGAGCTCAGATCCAATCTGTGTATGGAGAGGACGAGGAAAGTCCTTCAGTGCCAATGACTAGCACAAGTTTTACTGTTCACAGTGAGAGGAATCCGGAAAGAAAACAGAGATGGTGAGAAGTAAATATGATAGCTAAAAATAAGTCCGTTATAATGAGCTGAGGTGACATTTGTAACACAGATGATTAATATTTTTAAGTTATATGATTTCCAGCTGGACACAATCCTTTTTAAAATATCATTTGAGTTATAGAAAAAATATATTTTAAAGATCAATACCATAATGAGTCTGAGATTTACTGTTGCCATCAATAAAGGGAAGGGGATAAGCTCCCTCTAAAGATCCCCTAGGGTTAGATTAGACTGTCTGCAAAGGAACTTAATTGATTCTTTCAGCTAAAACCTTTTCATCTGCACAGACAAGCTGAAGCATTAATTCTGTATAATATGACAAGAGACATTTGCATACAACTCCCAAGCACAGATTCCTCCCTGTTGGGCTTTGATTTGTTTTCTTTCCAAGGGAAATTCTGGATCAACAAAATTAATTAATTCTTTTTCTCTGTGTTGGGGGGTAGGGGGTTGTTGCAGTTTTCAGATAACTGACTCATGCAGGAAGCAGACTTGTGTCTGTGCATGGCCCCTGGGGGCAGATTGCTCTCAGCATTTTCAGAATGTGCAAATCCAAGGAGCCCTATGTGGGTGCAGTGGGATGTCTAGCAGCCACAAATAATCTTCCAACCTCCTGGTGCGCCTGCAGCTGCCATCGGGGGACATCTTCTGCATGGCCTGCCCAGCAAATGGCACATAGGGTTCAGGTGCTGGGCTTCAGCAGGACCCACATCCTGACTCACTCAGCTGCAGGAAGGGCTCCTGTGAGGTGGGGCTTTAAAGGTGGTATTTGGGGGATGGGAGAAGAAGGGACAGGGCCAGCCAGACATGGCCTTACTCCAGCGTCAGAGCACCACAAATATCAAGGCTGTTCAACCTCTGGCCCTTTGCCCCCCAGATCCAACATTGGAAATATAATCAGTGAAGCTGGGTTTGGCCATTTGCATTTGTGACTTCCCCTAAAGCTCCTGGGTTTCTAGCCTCCTTGGCACCAGAGAAACCTGCCAAGAGCTCCACATGAAGAGATGCATGCTGGGAGCTATTTCCAGTGCAAAATAACCATAACCACTGTCACTGGTCCTAGAAAACCTCTGGACAGCGCTGCATCTTCCTGAGTGCTATCTACCGCGAAGAAGGGAGCGCAGACACTAAGGAAGCTGCCACTAGTAGCTCCGCTGAGCTACGTGCATGGTGACAAGGGGAGGTGATTCGGTCAAGTGGACTGAGCATGTTTCGGGGAGCGAAGAACTGCCGCAAACATGCACAGGCCCAGCACAAAACTACAGGTTCCAGAGAGACTTGTGCTAGTGCCTTCCCTCCAACTTTTGTGTGAAAGGAGTCACTTTCCTTCTGAAAAGGCTAGTTATCTCATGGCACCATTACAAACACTGGGAGCCTCACAACTCCTTTGGGAGGTGAAGCACCATATTAGAGGTGAGGAAACTGAGGCACAGAGAAGAAGGGACATGCTCAAGGCCACTGCTCTGCAGTGGTAGAGTTGGGAAAAGAAACACGTGGCATGCCTGCTCCAAGCACTAACCCATGCATTACCTGGGACAGCTTCAATTAACTGCCCCTTCTGACAAGCTGCTGTGTAGTTTCCATCTCACCTCCAACATAGGGACCTGGTTAGTTTATAAATTAGGCCCATCAGCATTTCGAAATGCCTGTTTGGTCAGCTAGAGAATTGTCTGTGGGAATAAACTGGGAGTGCCAAATAATAAATTCCCAAGTCTGGTTCTAAAGGTTGCAGAACATGTGGAATTATTCAGGCTGCTGTAAGGTTAGTTGTTAGCTTTCTGTTTCTCTTGCCATGAAGGCTTCATGGCCAGATTGATAGATGAAGTCGCTAAAACACATGGAGGCTGGCAAGCAAATTCTGCACCATGACTTGCTGACACAAGGGGCTGTGTTGTTGTGTCAGCAGCATAGGCTCCAGTCTGCCCCGGCTTTCACATACATTGATGGTGCAAACGCACTCGTCCCTACATACAGGGCTTGTCATTCGGATTTGAACAGAAGATGGGAATGTGCACTTCAACATGCACCCCAGGCTGTGCAGAGATTGCCTGATAGTCATTAGTCAAGCGTGTGGGGTGCCTCAACCACAGTGTCAGAAAAGACCCTGCCCCAAAGAATTGCATTCTTAACAGAGGAAACGGGCTGTAGAAGACAAAGCTTCCTTCCCCTTTCCAATGCGACCCTCACCCTTGTATCTGGCTGCCTGTTAGAGAGACAGGTTCATCTTATGGCTGAAGCTTTGGACTGGGACTTGGGAGAACTAGGTTCAATTTCTGGTTCTGCCACAGATTCCTTGGGCAAGTCCTTCAATTTTTCCGTGCCTCGATTCCCACCCTGTGGAGTACTTTGCTATCGAGAGCCCTGATCTACAGGCTGCTGCAATCAATGGGCATCTTTCCATTGACCTCCTTGGACACTGGATCAGATGCTGCAGCTGGAAGCCCCTTGGGGCAGGGCCTGTCTCTTACTATGTGTCTGTACTGTGGCTAGCACATTGGATCTCTGATTTCTCTGGGGGCTACTGTTACCCACCCAAATCTGGGGCAGTAGCTATCAGGTACATTGACCATTTGGCTTCCAATTGCCTCTTCTAAAGTGTGCAGCCAGTGTCTGGGGCAGAGCAGGGACTTGAACTGGGGTCTCCCAAGTCCTAATGTTCTAACCACTGGGCAATCCTTCCTCTCTACAGCTTCCTGCTGTTAGTAAATTCACCCAGCCATTTCCTGACCCTAACATGTCACTCTCTCTGCTCCTCTCTCATCCCCCTCCCACCCTGCAGCAAGGCCTCCTCACTGCCTGCCTTTATGAATTGCTCTTCAGACACCTTCAAAGAGGTTGTTTTCGAGTGTTTGCTGACTGTTGCCAGCTCATTTCTACAGTTTTCCCTTTGGAGGAGACCTGCTGCAAGCTCTCTCTGCTGTGTGTGGACCTAGGATACAAACACCCCTGCTGCAGTTCCCTAGGTAACAATTAACAGGTAGCTAATGGAATGTTGTGGTAGTTGCTCACCACTTACAGCTGAGAGCCCCGAGTTTCCTCATTCTCTCTCCTGATATTTCCAAAGCTAGAATGTGAGAGAAGCAGCCTGAAAAATCCCCACCCTGTTAGCAGGTGTAGATCCTCCTGGGGGTTCTGCTGACTTACTTGGACATAAAGGTGGGAGGAACAGCTCTCTAGAGAGAGAAGATTTAGGGTGTGGGCTGAGCAGTGCAGGGGGAGGAACCTGAGTTGGGGGAGAAGGTTTGAGCTGAGCTTTATGGTGTTTGGCTACTTAGGCCCATTGTAGGAAGGGATGAGAGAAGTGAGTCTGGGTTCTGCATAGCGTGTTGACTGTATTTGATAGGATAGCAGGTGGCACCTGATCACATGTTCCCATTCCCCCATTGGTTTTCCTGTTCATGCACCGCTGGGCTTGGGTGGGCCCAGAAGTGCTGAAATGCCATAGGATGAAGCTGGTGGGAGAGCAAGCTTCAGTGGGCAGCACACGGGCCTCTGAGTCAGGAGAGCCAGGTTCTACTCTCTGCCCTGCCGTTAACTGCAGGCAAGACGCATCCCCTCCTTGTACCTCAGTTCCCCTTCTGTAATGATTACTCTCCTTTGCAAAGGGCTTTGAGATCTAAAACAAAACGCAATTAGATATCAAACAGTCATTGAGACGTCCAGCTCTGGAGAGCCAGAAGGTTCAGAAAACTACCCAAACGTGTAGGTGTTTATCAGAGCCAGGCCTCTCAAGGTTCACTGAGTGCTAAACACGAGCTGCTGCTCTGTGTTCCTCGGAGGGATCCCAAACCTGCCAGGGGTTGAGCTCTGTAAAGCTCCACTGAAATCCAAGGATCGATCACTAATAGGAAGCAGAAGCATCTCGACTAGTGGCATCTGGTGCGCATGCTGTAAAACTCAGAGGATCCCTTGCAAAGAAACTTAATTTGAGTTAAACTGACACATTGAAAACTTGAAATCATTTTTGTGATGGGACCACTTTTTTCCCGTGGTCCCATCACAAAAATTAAATCTGTCTGTCGTGGCTTATGCCCTTTAAATACCTTGGTAAATGTGCAATTACCGGTGCCACCTGACAGCTTTGTGAAAGTGACCACCAGGGAGTTTGAACCTCCCAAACCCCAGTAATAAACTCATTTCTTCTTTATGGAATAAAAAAAAATCAATTTTTTTCTCTACAATTAATTTCTGGGCAATCACTTTCTATTACAGGCCTCATTTTAAATGTCACTTGGGCTGAAAGGGAGAGAAGAGGCAGAGAGTCCACTGTGCCGGTATGAGATTCCACACAGAAGGGTATTTTATAGGTCAGGCGATGCTTATTAAATTTGCAGACAAAGATCCAATCCCATTTCTCATCATCAGCATCATCTATTAGCGAGTAGCATCAAGACATCATAGCTGCAGTCATGCAGGAGAACAGTAATTGCCAGGTCTTAATAACCTGAACTCCCAAATTAGTTCTGCCCTGTACTCCAAAACAAGGAAGGGGGAAAAAAAAATCTTGGCGCAAGTGCAATAGACTGCCGATCCCACCCTATGTGTTAGCGCTCATGGCAGTTCTTCATTAAAACGTCTGCTGCTGCTGTGAGCGGAAAATTGCTCCCTGGAGTTAAAAAAACTTTGGTCTAGGTGGTTGGAGACAATACTAGGAACCCTGGGGGCTACTCCCAGTGGGGCCACTGGCTCTCTGAGTGCGCCTATGCAAGGCGCTCCGCCTCACCATGCTCCAGTTCCCCTGTGGGAAATGGGGCTCTGCATGTGTGCCTCACTGGCACTAATTATTGCCCCATTCCTCACTGTGCAACGTAGGTTGTGAGCCCGTCAGGGCAGAGCTGGGAGGCTGGGTGACTCTTAGAAGTGATACCACTCCAGTTCTGTTGGCCACCGGTGTTATGTTTTGACAGATGTAGTGAAAGCCCTGCACGGACACAGTGCCACTGGTATCAAGGTGCCGTGCATTGGCACAGCCTATTTGGCTTCCTGAACCTGCTATGCTGGTAGAGGAACGTTTATACTGATATCACTGTGTCTGCGCTGGAGGGCGATGCCCCTTCGCCTGTAATAGTTGTGTGAAAGCAGCACAGATTTCTCATGTAGACAAACCCTCAGCCTTCAGCCTGGGCCGCACAGCACTAGGCGTATGTGGCACAACACAGATAATACATTGACGATAAGGTGCTTTGAAATCCTTGGATGAAAGGAGCTATAGACACGCACGCTGCGGTTGCCTTCTATCGGGCAGTGAGAATGCTAAGGGTTCATGCCAGGTTGTGTTGCAGCTGAGTCACAGATCTGGGGAGGAGTTTGAACCAAGACCCTGGATCCTGACAACTCCAAATCCAAGCTCTCTATCTCTGTTATATTGGCTGAACCTCGGGGTATCTGCCAGAGCCACCAAGAGAGGGGGGCAAGTGGGGCAATTTGCCCCAGGCCCCGCAGGGGCCCCAAGAGCCGCCCCAGGTTTTCGGCAGCACTTCGGCAGTAGGCTTTTCACTTGCTCCGGGTCTTCGGTGGCGGGTCCTTCAGTGCAGTGAAAGACTTGGAGTGAGTGAAGGACCCACTGCCGAAGTGCTGCTGAAGCCTCGGAGCACCGCCCAGTGAGTACAAGCGCCGCGAGCGTCAGAAGAAAAAAAAAGCCGGAATCGGTGGCATTTAGGCTGCTCTATTCCTGCCACTTCATTCTTCGGTAGCAATTCGGTGGGGGGTCCTTCTGTCCAAAAGGGACCCGCCACTGAATTGCCACCAAAGACCTGGCCCTGTCCCAGGCCCCCTGAATCCTCTGGGAGGCCCTGGTATCCGCGACTGTGCTGGAAACAGCCGATGAACTGATCCTCCTGCATATCTCAAGAACATTTAAATGAAAGAGACATTGACCAGGAACCCTGCATCTTAACTACTGTCTTGGCTGCTGGCTACTTCGCCATAGGCCAAAAGGTGGAATGCAGCAGCCAGGCCTGTGTTTTCCCTTGTGATACACTCCTGCTGTGCTTTGCAATTCAGTGCTGGCATTAATTAAGTTCTGAGAAGAGCAGCCACCACCTCCTGTGCAAAGATCAGCATGCGAAGCCTTCAGGGGTTGATAATAGGTTAAAAATTACACAACAACAGGATGGAGTTGGCTCTTCAGTGTGGGCCAAGCCTTTCTGGTCATGCACCCCTTTCTTGGGGACACTGATCTCACAGGGCACTTTACCTGAATAAAGACTGAGTGAAATCGGAGCCAGGGCCTCAGGATTTGGAATAATAACATGGAGCAGTAATACCGAGCAATGGTTGCCATGGTGATGTCACAGTGACTTGCCGCTTTGGGGGCACATGGACTCCTAGGCCCCTTCGTTTCCCTGCCAACCCCCCCCAGTGTTGAAAAACGCCCTCCTTTGAGCAGGCAGACTTGCCTCTACCTCACCAATTCCTCCCACCTTCCCAAGAGGTGTCAGTAGCTCTTGGCAAGTTCTGTGCAAAGCAACAGGATGCTGGTCATGGGATTATCCTTCTAATGCATCTGCTCCTTCCTGAAAAGGGGAAACTGAGGCACACCCTCACCTACTCCTGTTTCTAAGTTATTGGAGGGGGTCCCAGCCATTGTGTGCTTGGGCTGTGTTCAATAGAAAGGCCTATCTGAACTGCTCCCCCTCTGCAGGAAGAAGCATGCTGGGACTGTTGTGGTTCCCCAGATTGAAGATCAGCATGGCAAGCAGCCGGAAGAAAACGGTGACGTTCAGCAGGATCAGGCGGTTGATCCAACGCCCACTGAAGGCAACGGACGTGCTAACAGGCATCAGATCACACACTTATTCCTTGCAGCTCATGCAGTTAAAAACAAATAAAAGGAAGGGAGACGAGATGAGAGGCTTTATCTGTAGCATTAGAGAAAACAGCTCATGGCCAATGGATCAAGCCAGCTCCATTGTTTTATTTTAATTCTCTGTTGATTGGAACCTAATCAGCAGTTGAATAAATTATTCCAACTCTCCCCCGCCCCCCACCCGCAAAGTCTAATTGCTGATTGCTGGGGAAAGGAAAAGCCAGTGGTTGGCAGCACCTCCTGTTATTGGAAAGTATTAAAGCAGGGGATTATTGCATTGCATGAAAACCAAAGAGCGAGAGAGAAAGAATGTGTGTATATGGTTTTCAGTCATCTCCCTATATGTGGGTAAGAGGGAAAGAGAACAAGCAACCTTCAGCCGTGATACAGTGAAAGTTGTCTATGAAAACAGCAGAACCTATTGATTCCTATGTGACCTCTGAAGTGCAGTGTAAAGGATAAGCACATATTAAGCTTCAGCAATTTTGCAGACAACACAAGCCATTAAAGGGAGATCAGTATCATAATTCACACAAAACCAAGCGCTGCTAAAATAATGGCTCTGGACTGAGCTGCTCGAAAGGCAGGATATTCACAGGCAAGGAAGAAAATTGTTCCTTAAACTACCCCATCTTGAATCCATTTTTTGTCAGGCTGATCCTTGCCCTGGATAAATTCTGAGGAGACAGCAGCTCTGTGCTACGCTGGTTATCAAATAGGGGAAAAAATAGCTGTGAGAGACTAGAAATCTAATCTGCACCCTAGAGAAAATGATTTTTGGATAGAGCTCTCTGCCTTTGAAAGAATTACCATATACCAGGCCAATTATTCAAATCTGATCTGCTACTTTATAGATCTGATTAATGTCAAAATACCTGATTCTGGCTTAGGCTTTCACAGTATAATTGTCTATTCTGAATTCCCCTATTATACTGTCGTTAGGGTGAAAATGTTTGGGGCACCTTAACGATCGAGGCCACAGCCAGCCACCTGGACAGAAATATTATATATAGCATTTTGAAAGTGAATAGATAATTTGATTTCTTTTTGCAGTTTGTTTGTTCCAGGGGATGCTTGCTTCTGTCTTGTGTAGCCAGAGTCTTGTGCAATGGGATTTTGTCAACTGGATGAATAGAGCAGGGACCCAGGAAACGGGACTCCTGGATTCTGGGCCAGGGTCTAGTTCTGACACACCATGAAGCACTGGAGAAGTCACTTAGGGCCAGATTTTCAAAATATCTGGATCCCCAACTTTAGACACCTACCATAGAAGCTAATTTTAGGTGCTGAGCTTTTACAACTCCAAAGAAAGCCGAGAGCTGCACGTGCTTAGTACCTCTGAAAATCAGGCCTGGATATCTGCACTTGGGCAACCAAACATGGAGGTGTTAAAAGCTGCACAGCAAGGAAGCCAGTTTGCAGTGTAACAACAACTTTATTGAACCTACATATTTATGAGCAATCTCCTGTTCCTACATGCCAATAGATGACTTTCCTCATATGTATGACTATCTCTATGTCCATGCACAAACACACACACATATTTTACTTTTTACCAAGCACTCTTGCAGCAGGAGACTTACAAAATTTGAGTTTATTTTTTTAAATCTGGGCCTTAATCTTTCTGGCTTCAGTTTCTCTCTCTGTAAAATGGGGCTTTCAACATTTTCATGTCTCCCAGCCTTTAGGAAAGACCCTTGAATGAAAGGTTCAAAGAGGCATTAGGATTTTATACTTGCCTCTCCTCTGATATGGTAGACTGTCAAATAACATCACAGATAAGAAGACCAAAGACTAGCGTCATGCTATACAGCTGTAGAATGTACTCTCAGTGCTGCCAGCCATAAAAAGTGCCTGAGGAAAAATGTTTATGATAATAAATTCCTGTAACAAAAGACTTAGTGATATATCAAATCTCTGAATATTTATGGGCATTTGTTAGATGGGTTTTCTACAGATTCATAGGGATATCCCAAGGTGGAAAAATAATTTTATATTCACCATTTATCTTGCGCAACAAAACACATGGCGGGGACCCCGTTGGAAATTCACATTAATTGATGGTGGCATTAGATATGAATTTGTGACTCATTAGAAAGGAGCTGAAATCTGTTGTGCTGCGTATTCTCATTTTGTTCTTTTGTTTTACCACATGGTCGGCCAACAATATGAAGTCATGTATGAAGGCAGCATGCTCTGTCCCTTGAAACCTGAACTCTTGCCAGAAGGGTCATCAACGGGACAGAGTATTCAGCAGGACCTGGACAGGAATCGGCTAGAAGGTTAAGAGGGTTGTGCTAGTGTTATATTGAAAAAGAGGGCTGAGGGGCAGGCTAGCTGTCTGCTATGTAAATGGACAATATGGAGAGAAGAGGACTTGATTCTTCTCATTAATCAGTAGGGCTGGAGCAAGACGGTGTCATGGATTTTAGCTGCTGTAGGCAAAATTGAAGTTAATTATAAGGAAAGATGTTCAAACAATGTCCTGCACTTTTGGAAATTCTTCTTCTCTCATTCTACAATCAGTCATCCCATGTCTTGCCTTGGCTTTGTCTCTTTTGGGATTGTAAACTCCTCTAGGCAGGAAGCGGCTTTCCCACAGAGCTGGCTGAGATTTTGTTTTTCATCAAAACATTTTTTCAATGGCAAATGGCTCTTTTACACACATGTAAATGTTTGTACAGAGTATTCATTGCTATTGTAACTTTCTGCAGTAGTTTTTTGTTGTTTGTTTTTATCTTCTGTGGAAAAAAACAAAAAAGTTTGTGTTTAAAAAAGTGCAGTTAGGTTTAAAAAAAACAAATTATTTTGACTGGAAATATTTTTCAAAATCATTTTCTTTTCTGGGGCTTGGGGGGAAGTCTTTCTTTGGGGGGGGTGGGGGGTTCAATTTTTTGATAAAAACCTGAAATGTTTTTGGAGGATCATGGGGTTTTTTTATGGAAAATTTTCAAAATTACTCACAAAAAAGATCACTTTTGTTTTCATTAGCTCTAGTCAAAGGCCACGGCCACGTGTGTACGTGTCTGCAGGACTGGTTTGCAACACTGAGAGCTCTTTGAAGGACAGCTCCTAATAAAACTTACAAATTCCCCTTTCTCACTCGACAGTGGGAGCTTTGCCGGCATCCTTGCCTATCTACCTAGACTGGGGTTGTATTTTGGACACTCATGTCTGAAGATACAGCCAGTGGCACCGGTACGGGTGCCTTTGAATTAAGATGAATTTCCATCTCTCTGGCTGAAAAAAGTGGTGCCAAACCAGATGTGGGAGTGAGACTGAGAGAAGAAAGCAACAAATGAAAAACAGGGACAAGTTGCAGGTGTTCAGAATGTAGCTACTGTTCCGACAAAGGCAATTTGTATCCCTGTGAAATACTGTGAACATTTGGTTTATGAGGGTGAACAGTTGGATACCTGAATTACTTATAAGGAGCTCTCTGAGTCACAAATGTAAGTGGGTAATTCAGTCATTTGGAGCTTATAAATAGAGTTTAACTACCTTTCGTGATCTCAGGGGCTGGAGTTCTCAAATAGAAGATATTTACCCAGTAAACAGGGAGTTGCTGAACAGCCATATTTCAAAACAATTAGGATGACTGGCAAAGGAGCAAACATCCTCCAGGTTGAGAGACTCAGGGCAGTCAGTTCTTAGGGGATCTTTTTGCCAAGTTAATTACTAGCCATTTTACCATCCTTGTGATGTAAATAAGAATAAAGTGTGTAGAGACGAGACACTGTGTTCAGCTGCCTACAGGGGGTGGAAATACTTAGGAGGGATGAAAGACAAGGACACTGTTTCAAGAACCTTTAAACTCCCAGGTTCAGTATCAAATCATAAAGTGTCCAACAGTAAAAGCAGTTGCCTCATTGGTTGGGCTGTCAAGCGATTAAAAAAATGAATCATGATTAATTGCACTGTTAAACGATAACAGAATATCATTTATTTAAATATTTTGGATGTTTTCTACATTTTCAAATATATTGATTTCAATTACAAGACAGAATACAAAGGGCACAGTGCATACTTTCAATTTTTTTATTACAAATATCTGCAATGTAAAAAACAAAAGAAATAGTATTTTTCAATTCACCTAATACCAGTACTGTAATACAATCTCTTTATCTTAGAAATGTAGACTTATGTACAAAAAATAACTGCATTCAAAATAAAACAATATAAAACTTTAGAGCCTACAAGTCCACTCAGTCCTATTTCTCAGTCAGCCGATCGCTTAGACAAACAAGTTTGGTTACATTTGCAGGAGATAATGCTGCCCACTTCTTGTTCACAATGTCACCTGAAAGTGAGAACAGGCATTCACATGGCACTGTTGTAGCCGGTGTTGCAAGATATTTACGTGCCAGATGCGCTAAAAATTCATATGTTTCTTCATGCTTCAACCATCATTCCAGAGGACATGCATCCATGCTGATGATGGGTTCTGCTCTATAACAATCCAAAGCAGTGCAGATTTACGCATATTCATTTTCATCATCTTGAGTCAGATGCCACCAGAAGAAGCCTGATTTTCTTTTTTGGTGGTTCGGGTTCTGTAGTTTCCATATCGGAGTGTTGCTCTTTTAAGACTTCTGAAAGGTCCACACCTTGTTGTTCTCAGATTTTGGAAGGCACTTCAAATTCTTAAACCTTGGGTCAAGTGCTGTAGCTATCTTTAGAAATCTCACACTGGTACCTTCCTTACGTTTTGTCAAATCTGCACTGAAAGTCTTCTTAAAATGAACAACATGTGCTGAGTCATCATCAGAGACTACTATAACATGAAATATATGGCAGAATGCAGATAAAAAAGAGCCAGAGACATATAATTCTCCCCAGAAAAGTTCAGTCACAAATTTAATTAAAGCATTATTTTTTTAATGAGCGTCATCAGCATGGAAGCATGTCCTCAGGAATGGTGGCCGAAGCATTAACGGGCATACGAATGTTTAGCATATCTGGCACACAGATACCTTGCAATGCTGGCTACAAAAGTACCATGAGAACTCCCGTTCTCACTTTCTGGTGACATTGTAAATAGGAAGCGGGCAGCAGTATCTCCCATAAATGTAAACAAACTTGTTTGTCTTAGCAATTGGCTGAATGAGAAGTAGGACTGAGTGGACTTGTAGGCTCTAAAGTTTTGCCTTGTTTTGTTTTTGAGTGCAGTTATGTAACAAAAAAATCTACATTTGTAAGTTGCACTTTCATGATAAAGAGATTGCACTACAGTACTTGTATGAGGTGAATTGAAAAATACAATTTCTTTTGTTGATCATTTTTACAGTGCAAATATCTGTTATCAAATATAATACTATAAACTGACCACTGTGCACTTAGTATTCTGTGTTGAAATTAAAATCAATATTTAATACATTTCAATTGGTATTCTATTGTTCAACAGTGCAATTAAAATAGTGATAATCACGATTAATTTTTTTGAGTTAATCGAGTGAGTTAACTATGATTAATTGACAGCCCTACTTCTTGGTTGAGAATGTTGCTGATCCCTGTGTTTGTTGTGATTGGAACACTGTTAAATAGTATTGTGGCAATTGCATCTGTCATGACTTGACACACTGTATGGGTTGATGTAGGATTGTAGAAGTAAGAGATGGAAAAGACCTACTAGATCATTAACTCCATTCCCCTGGCTGGGTGGGCTATAAAACTCTGCTATAGGATGTGTCAGCTATTAAATGGATACTACACATGCTGGCCCTCGGCACAGGGGTGAATTTCATACTAACCCCACTGCTACAGAAATCAAAAGCCAGGCTTGTTTCACATTCAGTCAGGAGGACAACACTTTGCTCAGAGGAGAACTAGAGATTGTTCCACTGGTGCTGATCAAAGCTACGCTCTCCAGAAACACACAGCAGCCATGCAGGGACTGACAAAGGCAAACAAAGCACAAGAGAGATTTTGTTGAGAGATACATGTGATCATTTCCGAAAAGCACAAACAAAAGAGCCAGTGCAAGGGAAAAGAAACAAATATGGGGCACACTTTCTGTGAAGGTTCCATTTATAAAAGGTGTATAGAGGGTTAATAAAGAATTAATTGACATTTTAATAAATAGGTAACAAATTGTCAGTAGGTTGCCTTTATCTGAGGTTATAGCCATCCATAATGCTTTCTATTGATCTGTTGATAATACTTAGTACTCACATCTATAACAGACTTACAACTTCTGTTACTCATGATTAATTCTTTATGAATTGAACTTTAATATACATTGTGACTCATGAGAGTGCTGTGACACAGAAAACCTGTCTCCAGACGGACAGGTAGGCAAATGCTTTCCCTAGCTTAGACTCAACTGATAGCTGGATCAGGTCCCTACTGCATGGAAAACCTTTTATTTCTATTTTGATGGTATTTCAGTTTTCTTTGTTTCTACTTTTAGCAGTTTGAAGGGAAGCCGCCTGGACACATTTTGTTCTCACTCTTGTCAGGTCTCTTGGAGCTGAATCCTCATGTCATAAACAGAGAGTTAAGGGTTAATGTATCAGCCTCCTGCTGCAGGGTCAGTCATTCTGCATTCCTCCTAGGAGCCTCTCTTCTGCTAAACAGTCCCCGAATTCCTAATCTTTAAGACACATAGGGTATGTCTACACTACGGGATTATTCCGATTTTACATAAACCGGTTTTGTAAAACAGATTGTATAAAGTCGAGTGCACATGGCCACACTAAGCACATTAATTCGGCGGTGTGTATCCATGTACCGAGGCTGGTGTCGATTTCCAGAGCATTGCACTGTGGGTAGCTATCCCGTAGCTATCCTATAGTTCTCGCAGTCTCCCCAGCCCCTTGGAATTCTGGGTTGAGATCCCAGTGGCCTGATGGGGCAAAAACATTGTCGTGGGTGGTTCTGGATACAGCCTCACCCCTCCTCCTAGAAAGCAGCAGACAACCATTTCGCGCCTTTTTCCTGGGTGAACTGTGCAAATGCCATAGCACAGCAAGCATGGACCCTCATCAGATCAAGACTGCAATTGTGGCGTTATAAACACCTCACGCATTCTTGTGCAGTCTGTGTTGAACAGGACCTGCAAAGCCAGGCGAGGAGCAGCGCTACGGCAGAAGTGGCGACGAGAGGATGAGGACATGGACACAGAATTCTCTCAAACCGTGGGCCCCTGCGCTTTGGAGATCCTGCTGGTAATGGGGCAGGTTCTAGCCATTGAACACCGATTTTGGGCCAGTAACAAGCACAGACTGGTGGACCACATAGTTTTGCAGGTTTGGACGATTCACAGTGGCTGCGAAACTTTCGCATGCATAAGGCACTTCATGGAACTTTGTGACTGCTTTCCCCTGCCCCTGAAATGCCAGAATACCAAGATGAGAGCAGCCCTCACAGTTGAGAAGCGAGTGGCAATAGCCTCTGGAAGCTTGCAACGCCAGACAGCTATCGGTCAGCTCGGGAATCAATTTGGAGTGGGAAAATCTACTGTGGGGGGTGCTATGATGCAAGTAGCCAAAGCATCATTAAGCTGCTGCTACGAAGGTTGTGACCTGGGAAATTGTGCAGGTCATAGTGGTGGCTTTGCTGCAATGGGATCTCTCTGATTCTCAGGAGACTGCATTGTTACCTGTGCTGATGAGCTCTGCGTGATCACCTGTGCTGGTGAGCTCTCCACGCTGGCCAAACAGGAAATGAAATTCAAAAGTTCGCATGGCTTTTCCTGTCTACCTGGCCAGTGCATCCGAGTTCAGATCGCTTTCCAGAGCAGTCACAGTGGTGCACTGTGGGATACCGCCTAGAGGCCAATACCATTGATTTGTGGCCACACTAACCCTAATCTGATATGGTAATACCGATTTCAGCGCTACTCCTCTCATCGGGGAGGAGTACAGAAACCGGTTTAAAGAGCCTTTTATGTTGATATAAAGGGCCTTGTGTGGACAGGTGCAGCGTTAAATTGGTTTAACGCTGCTAAAATCCGTATAAATGCTTAGTGTAGACCAGGCCATACACACACTATCACTCTCTTTCACAGTGATATTTCTTCTGCAGCTACATTTAGCTCAGATCTGCAACAAGTCCTCTTTCTTTTCTTCCTCCTCCTGTGGAAAAGCATCTTACACTTGCTATGCTGCTGGGCCCTTTATATGGGGATATAGAGTCACTTGCATTTCAGGCGCTTTCACTGCACCTCCTTTGAAGATGAGAAATTTTGGTTAATCTTATGTATTTTTCCCCTGCAAGGTTTCATTGCCAATCAGTCGGCTTGGAGGGAATAACAGCTTCGGCTTTGCTTCAGTGTAACTGCTGACACAATGCAATGTCTAGGGAGCACTTAGGATTGGAAAGAAGACCCATCACTGGTTAAACACATGAACATCCAGCTCAGTCTGAGGCGACGCAGGCTTCTGGAAACAGTTATTTCACACCGGGCATGCTCACAGGTTTAACACAGGAATTACCAATGGCATTTACCCATTAACATCACATGATCTCATTAGCCTAACCACACTCATACTATTATATCATCTCTTTAGCTTGTCCAAACCCAAATCCATATAAACTCATTAGCATATTCATTACATCTGAGTTGGAAACTGTATTCCCATAGGGTGGGAATATTTGAGATTTTGAAAAATTTTCTCATCCCAAACCAAGACAAATAGCTATAATCTCAAAAAAAAAAAAAAAGTGTGAACCAACAAACTAAAAAAAAAAAAAATTGCAGTCTGGGCCAAACAAAATGTTTCATTTTTGGTTATTTTGAAATGTTTTGTTGAGATGTCAACTTTTCCCTTCCCCTCCCACTTTTTTTAGATTTCAAAACAAAAAGTCATTCTCAAAATGAAAACCCACCACCCTTTGTTCAGAAAATGTCAAACAAGATGTTTTGACAATTTCAAAAAAAAATCAACTTTTTTTGAGTTAGGAAATTCATTAAAAAACTGATGATTTCCCACAAATAGGCTCGGTTTTGGTGCACAAGCATTTTTGGGTAGAAAAAGCAGTCAGTCAAACATTTCCCCACCAGCTCTAATATTCATTGCAATGCTTGGAGTATCGTATCTCTTCTTACAGTTACGAGGGAGAATAGCCTTCCCTCCCTGTACACTGGCCATCTGGAGAGAGAGGAGTGTGTGTATTAGGCAGCTGCGCTATGAGCCATGACATGAGACTGGCAATGACGGTGGTGCTGAAGCATTTTATAAACAAGCTACATTTTCAGCACCTGAACTACTGTGAGAATTAATAAGTTGTCTTTCTTATCTTGTTTTGACATTTTTCCTTTCTATTGTATGTGGTTTTACAAAAATCAATTGCGGTGCGGTAAATTTTATGCTGTGTGGTCTCTCTGACATGTTTATTTTTAGCTGAGCAGCCCACTGCTTTAAAAACTCTACATTGTTCAGACAAGCTCTGGTGCAGTGTTGCTGTGAGCTGTTGAGACAGCTGCTGTGTTCCATCCTGGAGGTGGCTGCATTTTGATGTCTGGAAAGCACTCTCGGAACCATTCTAATTCAAGATGTATATGTTATTATCATCCTCAATAATTCATCTGATGTTTGGCTACATTTTTCACAAAAGTGGTTCTTAAAATATTTCTAGTAGTGATAGGCTAAAATGGTTTGAAAAATGTGGGCTATTTCTGAATGGAGTGTTTTCAGAGGCTTACAGATAATAACCATCACTTGCATTTATATAGCGTTTCAAAGGACTCTACAGCACTGTGTAAATTTTATACAGAAATAATTTTATACAGAAATAATATTTCTGTATAAATAATTTATACAGAAATAATAATTTGTTCGGAAATAATATTATTAATATTCAATAATATTTTTGAATAATAATTCAATAATAATTCAGAAATTTTATACAGAAATAATGCACTTACCTCTAGGGTAGAACACAGCAGCTGATTAACAGCAGATAGCAACACTACACAATATTTGCAAGTCAAAAAGGGAAGACGAACCCCGTATTCAATTGCAGCTACAGGATGTAATCAGCCAGAGAGGCCTTGTCCAGGGCACTTAGACTAACAGACTAATTTTTTAAAAAAAAATGCTATGGAATCTTTAATGACTAAGTGACGAGGGAGATTTCAGTTTACATCGCTCCTTAGAGGCCGCACCAAAATGCTCTCTACCGCCTCAATGAGTCGCTGATCTCATGATGACACTTCTTGAATCATTTAACTCCATTTCCTGCAGTACCTAGATTTTCCACTGAAGGTCTCCCAGCCGACTACTGACCAGGACCTGGCCCTATTTAGTGATGCAATCAAAACCTGTAGACCTGCCAACTTTCCATTGACTTCAATGGGTTTTGGATTAGGCCCCGGTTACTCTATAATAAGGGCTGAACATGTATATCAGCAAATGCAAGGGGGGGAAAATACCAGTCTAGCAGTGGAAGCAGTGAGCCATTACTTAGATTTATAATCTGTAACACTCTTAAACTTCAAAGCATGCCTTGTGCTCAGTCTTACCTTAGTGCAACACCTGAGTATACTTCTAGCGGGAAGTGCATTAAAAATTGCAAGCTAGATAGTCTCATCTGAACTAGGATCATTTATTCTGAAGCATCTCCAGGAGTTTTTGATTTATTGGGAATGGATCAGCTGTGTCCTTAATATAGCTTATGCTTGTGCCATTAAATTTCCAGAGATTAAAAACATGATGGAGAATATAAATTACATACTGGCTTGAAATAGATGTCCCATGGTGCCCATGCTACCAGCAGCTCCTATGGAATGTTCACAACACACCACCTGGTGATTACAATCGCTTTCTCCTTGAACTGATACTAGAATTATTCAGAGATAGGAAGTTTGTCAGTGCAGCCTTAATGGATTAGGGGGGAAAAGGCTGTTGGTCTATAAAAAAAGAGCCATCGGGGTAGTGATGGCCTTAGAAGAGGAATAAAAAGAATCTTATTTCTACAGCAATCTGCACAGCTTGGCCTTTGTCTGAGTTGCTCAGGGGAAAAAAAGCGTTTTCATACCACAGTCACATAGTCATCTTCTCTGCTACAGCTTTGCAGCTGGCTTTGGGTAGCCTGGATGCTGTTGGTCACCCGTAAAGTAGAGTTCTGGATGGAAAAGAAATATCGGATCAGATCCTCAGATGAGGTAAAGGAGCCTAGCTCCATTGACTTTGATGGAACTACATTGATTGACACAAGTTGAGGGTCTGGGCCAGATCAGTTGTTTGAATCGTGCTCATTGACCATTTGGTAAAAGGATTCGGGCATGCTCAGTTTTGAAAAGTGATGCCTGTATAGATCTAATATGTGTCCATATTAGCATTAGAGCTGTCCTAATAGCGTATATTGAACTAAACATTTGATGCATTTTTTGCTTTTGTTTGGTTTGTGACACGCCAAATGCGTGGATCACTAATTAATGTATTTGATAATCACAAGCATTAGTGGAATAGTAGAGATGAATCCATTCCAGCCTGTAGGGAGCTGATGATCTGTTCACTACAACATTTGGCATGCCATAAGGCAGGCAAATAGCCTTAACTCTGCTCTCTAGAAGTGCCATGCAATATACATTTATGATACATATTCATATTTGTGGTCACAGATTAGATTCAACTGATTTTTCTGCAAGATGCATTTGATTTTCTTCATTTTTTTCCCCTCATGGTGTCTCTGCAGGGCAGTCAGTGGAGGAACACGGATCTACACCAGCGAGGGCCTAGCCCTATGCTTTTATACCATGCTTGTTATTATGGTATAATACTGGTGTGACTCCACTGCAGTGACCGTACTCTTGGGGTGAGTGAAATCGGAATCAGGACCATGGTCTCACTTTTAGCCTGAGAGAGAAGTAGTGTTTATTGTCCTCGTTTCACAGATGAGGAGCTGAGAGGCAGACGTCCTGCTTCTGATTTCAGTTCACCATGCACTGGTGTAAATGACGACACAAGCTGCATGGCGATAGCGAAACCAGGACAGAGAGATTAGCTGATTTGCCTGAGGTCACAAAGGAAGTAGCGAGACGCATTAAATTCAGATCTCCTGAGTTCCAGGTGAGGCCAAAAGGAGCTAATGATTTCCCTCAGTTCCTGGATTGAGATACCTTAAAAGGAGCTGATTTTCAGAGAGAGGGTGCTCAGCGCTCGCTGAAAATCACCTCAGGCTGGGGAACCCAACTCACTCATCCCTTTCATTGCGCGCTAAGGCCTTTGCCGCTTAACAACACGACCTTCCTTTCTCCCTGCATCATCTCTGGTCTGTTAGTCCAAGCCAAGATGCACACAGTGGGGTTTTTTAATCCCTGAAGTTTAACAAGCTGAACCTCTGAGGAAGGCCCTGGAGCCTGTGTTATTGTGTGGATGGAAGTTTGCTGCTGGTTCTCATTGCTTGAAAGGTCTCAGCTCCCCAGAGGACGCTTAATGCCTCCTGAGGCTCATTGGTCTTTCAAACAACTTCTCTGTGGAAAGACTGAACCCCTCCCACCACCATCCATGCAAGTGCTTTACAGACTATAGAGCTGATCCTGCCACCCCTGAAGTGAATTTCAAGATGGTCACCGGCCTCAGTGGAGCGGGACTGGGCCTTTATTGTAAAGAAACAACGTGTGTTCCCTTTAATATATAGAGAGCTGCGCTACCTTAACAGGTGTGTGCACTGCCTTGCAAACAGGCTCTTTGGACCAGGGAGATACCCAGCAGAAGCTACAGTCACAACTTGAGGCAGGCTGTCAGGTCTTTTCGCACTGAACAACAGCTCAGGCTGGGGAAAATGCAGACAATAGCACCAAAATAACCCTGGCCACCAAAACACTGCTCTGATCTGGCATGATGTGAGCATGAAAGGGGCACTCTGCGGAGAGCAAAGAAAACGGCCAGTTCAGTTTTTGGTGTCTCTGAGCAAAAACTATAACTCAGTTTGTGACTGGGTGTTCAGGGCCTGATCCTGTGAGGTGCTGAGTCTGCTGCATTAAGTCTGGGCCCAGCTGTTCCATGGCCAGCTGTCTCCTCATGATCATTTGTTTTGTCACCTGATGGCTGAAGCCAAGTTATGGTGAAGTACTTGTTCCCGACACGGGAATGAATCTGCTGAAACAGTAGATTGAGTCCATTCACTTCCTCACCCCCATGTGCTGTACCCCATCTCTGCATAACTGCTGCGTGTCATTCCCCCAAACCTCAGAGTCTTCCTAAGGGTGCCACAGGGTGCACATGTGGCTGATTTGTGTTCGCTCTTGATTTAGCTTGTAAAGCTCCATGGACAACCCGTGAATCTAAGAGAGGCAAAAGGCTGGCTAAGGCCTGTTCTATTCCGGTTCTTATACTGTGCCCATCCCAGTGATATCGGGGCACCTTTAGGTAGTACATTAAGTTAATGGAAGTTATACCTTCCTCTGGGCCCACATTGTGCATGCTGCCCCATCACAGTAAGGACCTTATTCTCCTCATGAGGAAACTCTCCCCTAGCGTTCCAGCTGGGGGCAGGTTTTGGCCCCCAGAAGAGGCTGCATTTCCCCAGGGGACTCTTAGGCATCAAGAACCATCCCCCATACAAGGCCCGGTAACTTTGAGTTGGCTCTGGTCCCCAGCAGCCCACCTCGCAGCAAGGATCCATTGAGACAGAGCTAGCAGGGACACTGCTCCAGCCGGGCTGTCCCTGAACCAACAATGCCCTGGGATGGGGGAGGGATCTCGAAAATATCCTGCAGTAATACCGCTATTAGACTTATCTGGGGGCAGGAGCATTCCCCCAGCACTATCCCCTGTCCTGTCCTCTTCTCACCCCAGCCACCCCGTCTCCATTGCCTCTCCCTGCACCTGCAGAGCAGCCTCTGCAGGGTGTGGAGGGGGATGGAGATTGCACCTTGGAGGTGGGAGATCCTCCATGTGTGGGACCCAGAAGAAGGATGTGATGTACACTTCCTTCTAGGTCACCTCAGCCTTGGACTCCCTGCCTCCCAGTCACTGGTTAGGGTAGATGGGGTGCTTAAGGGAGCGTGTGGCCCTCTAATGTACCCACCACCCCGGGTTCAGCCCCACATTCTCATCTGTGGTTGTGCAGCACCAAGCGCACTGCCAGGCCTCATGAAATAACACCAGCTCCCACGTGCAGGCCCTGCCTATGAGTGGGGAGTGAGCCATCAGGAATGCCAACCACACAGCAGGCGTGGGGAGTCGTTTAGGGTCTGATCTAAAGCCCACCGGAAAGATTCGTAGAGACTTCCCTGGGCTTTGGATAAGGGTTCCAAAGCCGGGAATGTTACATCTTCTGGAGAAACCTTGTCTGGTAAGACATAGGTCCACGCCCCCTTTCCTAGGGGCGTGTATGTCCCATTAATGTCAGTGGGAATTCAGCAGAATGATGGTGCCAGGGGGGAGTGGAGAGAGGACACCAGACTGGTGTAGTCTTCACTTGACTTTCCTCATGCTGATACAGAGAATGATCTAAGATTTCCAGAGGGACAGAGTGTGAGGCAATAGCCTCCGCTCTTCATAAATTCAAGGCAAGGTGATGGTCTATCTCCAATCTGCCTGAGGGATCTGAGGACAAGTTGCTGGAGAATGCTGAAAGGGACGACATGTTCTGAAGTTAAAAAGTAACATAACAGAAGGTGTCTGTGGGCAGCAAGCCCTTGTTCTTTCCGGGATGGACCTGCTGGGGCACTAGACAACTACCTCACAGATCAGGAAAGGGCCCCTAGATCCCCCATGTCTGAGTGTCGATCCCATCTGTGTGATGGTCCATGCTCACAGGCAGCACTGTGGCAGCAAAGGAGTGGAAGTGACTCTCTGCCCCACCCCCCCTCCTAGGATTCCACTCGTTCTCAGACACACATTGCGTTTCCTCACCCTGCTCTGTTCCATGAGCATCCGCCATCCAGTGTGGACAGCAAGGCAGCACAGGACACAGTGACACACCTTTAGAAATGCCATGAGCTCCTCTGAAGCCTCTATTATCGCTCTCTGGTCACGATGCAGAATGGTGGGAGTAAAAGAGCACCCCCCTGCCCTCCAGCAAACATTAAAAAGTTAGATACAAGCCAGATATCCTAGCCAGCACTGTAGCTGTCAATAAAAGAGGGCTGACTGGCCAGAGACAAGCATTGCTCTTGCTGTGTGTGTGATGCTTACTTCATTTTTTATCATATCCCTAGCATCTAACTCACTGCTTTGCAAAGCCTTTGGGATGCTCTGAAGGCAGAAGATGCTATATAACCAAACACTGATATAGTAGCTCTAAAGTTCCCTTTTTTTGCATTGCATTATAAGCCAAAGAAGTGTTTTCCTGCTATTTATGACTGCGATTCTCCTATTCAATGGCAGTACTTTCTGCCAGTGTAAAACCCTGACTACAGATGCAAATTTAGTTGCGGCCTGAATTAATTACACAGCATAAAAACTTGACTTCAGGGAAGGCTTATGTACCTATAGTTAATACAAGAGACGAGGAAACCATCTCTTCCTCTGTAGGAGGAGTGCATGCTGATTTCAGGCCATGTTCTCCTCGCGTTCAGGCCGTTCTTTTCATGGCCACTCCAGGGGTCTTTCAAGTTGTTGCTGAATCTCCGGCTGTTTCTGAAAATACTAATACCTGGCACAAAAACAGAACGTCATGGTACAAACTTTAGCTGATGGTGATCTGCCGGTAGGTGGATCAGACCAACCTGCGTGAATTGATAATCACTGTCAATCTTCCAGCAACTAGAGTGTGATGCTGTCAGTTTCACATGGGACTCTGAACAAATATTCCAGTTACAAAATGGCTCTGTTTACTTTGACTGTATTATTTTTTTAATGTCTTTTCTTTTATCATTCTTTAATGGACACAGGCATGAAAACAAGACCTTTGTGTCTCCTGCTGGTTATACCTCACCAGCAGCCATGATGACCCTGGAGTCATTTCCAGAGCAGCGAGTTTGTGCTGGCCTCCTTCTGACCGAAAAATACAGATCCTGTCTGGTATCTCGGCAGACTGGTCTCCAAGCAGAGTGTGTCCTCCAGGCCTGCCAGATCCAGCAACTGTTTTTGGTGGACAGGTGACCAGTATCTCGGAGGCATGGCCACCTGAAATGCAGGGAAATAAGCCTTCAACCACAATACTCCTAGTGGCCACGTTGTGTCCAGGTGACATTTAGTCATTCAATGCTGGAGCCTATATGGGAGTTTTGCCATTGACTTCAATAGAACCAGGATTTCACCTGAGGTGTTTTCACCTGCTTGTTAGTCTTTATATGTCCTGCCACTGCCTGGCCCAAATTGGGCTGGGATTGCTGCAGGGGAGGGGAAGCAGTTTGCTCTATGTTGATTCCTGTGATTGAGCCGGGGGTAGCCCCAAGGAGTTTGGAAGGAAGTCACATAAAGCCTTCATTGGCTACAGAAAGTTACTGCACCATCAGCAGCAGGGATGCCCCCTTCTGAAGAGTACTTGTTCCCCAGACAGTTCTTCCCCTGCCTTTACACTGACTTGCATCCCTTCAGGCTGTCAAGTTGTACCCAGCAAGAGTAGGAAAGAGCTGTCTGTTCTCATGAGCTGCAGTTGAATCAATAGGGCAAAATTAAGCAATTCAATTGTTCCTGGTAAATTTGCGTACATTTCCGTTGATGGCTCCAGCCAGTGCTTAATTTGTAATGAAAGAGGTGCCGGGGCTCAAGCAATTGCCGGAGTGCAAGGAATTTTTGTATATAACTGATGCAGCTGGCCCAGAGGTGCCGGGGCTCTGAACTGCCAGGCCCAGAGGTGCTAGGGCTGGGCCCTGGCACAAATTAAGAATGGCTCCAGCCCTCAGCAGGCATAGCTTCTGGCTGAGGACAGACTGTTTAAGGGAGTCTGCTTTGCACCTAGCTGGATGGTCAGGTGACGGGGGATGAACTGCTAATGACTTGTATAATCAGTGCCTAAGGAAAGAGATGAATTCTAGAGCTAAGCTGCTCTGGAAAGAAATGGGTCTGTCACGCGGCAGCCTTAAAGGCTGCTTGCTACTGCATCCATAGGTCAGTGAGAGCAACAGATGCCTCGTATTGGCTAAAGCAAGGCTTGTTCTCTGCAGTATGGTTGTTGAGCAATAGAAGAATTCAGGGCCTTTCCGGTCCGTTTTCCATTGCAGTAGAAACCAGTGATGCAGAATCAAGTTATTTTTGTTGTGTCACTTGTTCGTTTAAAGAATGCACATAAGTCCTGCTCTGTCAGCAGGGGTGGTGACAAGAAACATGTTGGCAACTCTGCTTGGAGAAATCTCAAGTGCCTGTCCTCCAAAGCCACCTGCCTTATGGGTTCTCAAAAGTATTTCTGCTTAACGCAGGATAGGGTAACAGGTGTGTGGACACCCCTATGCCAGTATAAGAATGGCTTCTTTCAGTTTAGCTTAAGCCCTTTCTCAAGTGACATAAGTTAAACCAGGATAAACGTGTCCACACAGGGATTTGTGGTGGTATACGACAATATTGGATTAAGTTCACACCTTTGTTTATCCTGGTATAAGAAGCCCACATTGTCCTCTTTCTTGCCAACCCCTGATTTTTTACGCCTTGCCCAAGGATGCCCATCCAAGCCTTTCTGGCCTGGAAAGATGAGCCTGTGCTGCTACCCCTTGCTGTACGGCTGCTCTGCAACACAAGGAAACTGCAGAGCTTTACCTGCCAGAGGAACGAGGGTGTCCTCTGCATGACTCAGGTGCTGCCCTGGTGGGGCGGCTCTAGCCAGGCCGGCCGTTCATCCAGTTCTGGGCCGGTCAATGCTGGTTTTGTCTGGTTTGTCCCCTGGATAGCGCTGATATAAAAGCAGATGGGGTTTTGTCTGGTTTTATGTCTGAAGGACGCCATTTTGCAGAGCACACCGCTCTATCTCTGCCGGTGGGACCTTGTCATGCCTGTGGGCATGGGGCAGCACATGCTGCAAAATGGTGTCCTCCGGGCAGCGTGAGCACATGTGCACTGTGCATGTGAAGTCATACTGGTGGGGGAGGGGCAACCGGCTCGGCAAAATGGCATCCTCCACGTAGCATAGCCCCGCACGCATGTGCCGGCGGTGCTGAGGTCACACAGGTGGGAGTGGGGACAACCAAAGGGACGTCCTGTATTCGGGGGATGCATCACTGGCCACCCTCTCTTTCACTCTTTCCATGGGGAGTTTCACCTGGGGAGCCTATAGATCAGTGACCTTTAAATGGCACCTTTCAGTGTAACTATAGGGCCTCCACTGCTTACATCTGTTACAAGCAGTGTGGTTCTCGTCATGTCCCTTTGGAGACGTCAGCAGTCCACTTCCTTCTATTCATCCCCTGCAGATATCTATCATATCCCCATTACTCATCCCTCGGCTAACATAGAGAGAGATGGTTCTTTTAATCTTTCCTGCCGTTTCCTGTGCTTTATCCCCGCTTCCCATGACTCCTCACGCACGTCTCTTTTTAAACATTCCAGTCATCCAGGAATCAGTGACTGCATCGAAATGAAATCTCACTCCACGCTGCCTAGCGTTTACCGTAGCTCCTGCCGGTTTTGGGTGAGCTCAGTGTAGAACTTCCTTCCTGTGAAGAGTTGAGCAGGTACTGGTAGCGTTCCTGACTAGACACTAGAGCATCTTGACACGGAATTATGTGAACTATGTGGTCAGCTGGACTGAGATCGGAGCTGGGAGCCAAGAATGGCCAAACTCTATTCCCAGCATTGCTACATGTCACTGCTTCCTCAGCTGCACAATGAGGATGGAATGAGGTACATTACAAGGGGGTTGTGAGGGTTTCCATAGCACTTGGCAAGCTGCATAAATGCAAAGCTTTGTTATTATCTGTTGGTTAATGGTTCTCTTCACACCTGTGGGGCGGAAGCGTTGAGATTGGTGTTTCTCTGAGAGATCCGCTTTATAGAATTAGCCCGTCAGCACTAATGGGAGTTCAGAAGATGGAGTGGGGAGAGCTGGCCATGAGGGTTGAGTCTAGGAGAATCTTCCCCTCCAGTGCTGCTCATTTGTATTCTTCTAGCCCTCTCCTGAGATGTCGCACTTTCCTGTTTGCCTTTTTTTTTTAATTGCTGCCATAAATTGGGATGAAGCTTTCAAGGATTTTTCTTCAGTAACCTCTAAAATGCTTTTCCCGGTCAGTAAACTGCATGACTTAATAGGCACTCTTGCTTTGGGTTGGTTAGCCCCCAATTTTCTCTGGGCTGTTGTGCCAAGATTAAGTGCTGAACAAGTTTAGTATCTGTTGCATCCTGGCGGATGGTTAGATTCAATAATCTAATAGGGCTGTTCACTCTACCTGTTATGATCCTGTTTTGCTTTTGTCAGTGTGAAACTCCATTCTCCATTCACACCAGCCCAGGCACTTTCAAAACATCCAAGTCCCCTCAGGCAATGTCAACAAACAACGGCATTCCGTGTTTGACACAATCATCCAGAATTGTTAATGTATGGCAGGACAGGCCAAATTCTTCCCAACAGAAATGTTCTTGCCATGTGCTCATTCCTGAATGTAGCAAACTCGTGTAGCTTCTCAGCAATGATTCTGAATTAGAGACAGTCACCGAATAAAAAGTGACAGAGCACCTGTGGCACCTTATAGACTAACAGAAGTATCTGAGCATGAGTTTTCGTGGGTGAATACCCACTTCATCAGACGCATGTGGTGGAAATTTCCAGAGGCAGGTATAAATATGCAGGCAAGAATCAGTCTAGAGATAACGAGGTTAGTTCAGTCAGGGGGGATGAGGCCCTCTTCTAGCAGTTGAGGTATGAGGGCTTTCTCCTCCCTAGGTGTTCGCACCTCAACTGCTAGAAGAGGGCCTCATCCTCCCTGATTGAACTAACTTGTTATCTCTAGACTGATTCTTGCCTGCATATTTATATCTGCCTCTGAAAATTTCCACCACATGTGTCTGACGAAGTGGGTATTCACCCATGAAAGCTCATGCTCCAATACTTTGGTTAGTCTACAAGGTGCCACAAGACTCTTTGTTGCTTTTTACAGATTCAAACTAACACGGCTACTCCTCTGATACTTGTCACCAAATACAGTGTATAATGTACTCTCTGTGTAAGTGTGTGTGTGTTTGTGTGTGAAGAATGTGTTTACAGATGGGCTGGAGAAGAGAAAAATCCACCTGCTGCTTCCCCCAAACTGGAAATAAACCGGAACCAACCTCTGAGTGAAATTTACAAAACTTCAGGACCTAATGCTTCAGAAGGGATGAGTGATTTGGGGCACCTCCTTTTGGTTTCTAACCTGAGACGGGGTGGGCAAAATACAGCCTATGGGCCAGATCTGGCCCGTCTAACATTTCTGTCTGGCCTCCTTTGCACCCAAAGTCCCTCCCAGACCCCGCACCTCCTCTTGCACCCCAATCCCCTGCCACAGCCTGGAGCCTCCTCGTGCACCCAAACTCCCTCCCAGACCCCACTTGGGCCTACTTGGTCTGCTGACATTTGACTCCTGGTGTGATCATACATGGAGAAACCAGAGGATTAGAAGAGCCCTAGAATGTTAGTCTCAATCAGTAGATCTGACATGTCTCCTCAGAGCCCATCCCGTTTTGCTGTCTCTCCCCTTTGCAGTGTGGTTTACAAGCCTCCAAATGCAGCTGATTCAGCACAGACTGTATTGCTAATGAACTTCATTAAAGATTGCAAAAGTAGAAGTCTTCCAAAGGCTGAATAAAGCTTTTCTCTCCCCTCCAAGTCATTAAAAATGGCATGTCTGAATCCCAGTGCTATCCCTCCTCCCCAGTTCTGCAAGCAAGGTAAAGGATGTGAATCTTAAAACCGTGCTCGCCACTTCTATGCTAGTACAACACAGCAGCATTGAAATATTTCTTTTTAATTAGATTCCTCTTTTTCCAAGAACACGGTGAAGTTTCTTCAGGTCTCCAGCACCGTTAATTAACTGAGATTCAGAGTTTGCAGCGCCCACGGAAGCCAAAATAAGTGCCAGGCACCTGGGAGTCTGTTCTGGGCTCAGTATGTCTCATGTCAGAGCTTTATTTGCACAAGAGAGGGAATGAATTCAGTATTTATTAGGCAATAAGATCAAGAATTGGAATGGATAAAATGGGTTGGATGGAACAAGAGTTCTCCTGAAATTTACACTCCATAATTCAACCAGAGCCTTTTATAAAATTTGGAAAACTTTTGTTCTGTTTAAGACAGCGAAGTGTCTCTGAAGCAACAACAGAAGTGATCTTCCAAGGCCAATTTCCTAGCTTAGCACAGGAAGCTGTTTCATAGCAATGGCAATAAAACATGCCGTTTGCCTGTTAGAGTTGGCCATTCATGCAGGTTTCACCATATTTGGGCGTGTCTTCATTGCAGAGTTGACCTGGGTCGGGGGCACCCAGGTTAGCCTTGCCTGGATGTAAGCAGTCCTGCGTGAGTCCCTGGGTCCTCACTGGGGCTCAGCTCACCCACGTGTGTTGCTAGGACTTCTGGTGGCACATCCCATGGTTCCCTGTGCTGCAGGGAACTGAGCCGCTCTAGAATTCTGTCCCAGTGAATTGTGTAAGAACTTGTCTGTCCTGCTGGGCACACAGGGGGAATTGTGGGAAGGCCTTGAAGGATGAGCAGCACTCCAGTTGTTTAGCTGGTGTCCTCACTGCAAAGTGGGTGAATAACCAGCCCGAGTGAAAGCAGCACTGCGGTTTCAGCCTATAGCCTCAGATGAGCCATCTCAGATGGAAATCACCACCACAGTCAGATGAGAAGATTGTGTGTATGGACAGGAAGGGAATGAGGGGCTACACCAGGTAAGAACCTGAGTTTACTGCCATGAAGACCTATCCTTTGAGTGCATCTATTCTTTGGCTGAAAGATATTTCCAGAAAGACTGTTCACAGCTGAACCCTGTTTCTGTCAAATTCCCTGGGCAGGTAGGTGACACTTCAGAAAAGTATCCAAACAGAACTTTGCAACCGTCCCATGATTTTGCATATTTTAGCAGTGGTGTTTATGACATGCTAGCTCTCAGATTGTGACGGCCATAGTCAGGAAAAATGCATTAGTTCTGGTTCCAGTTCAGTGGGGCATATTCATGTTGTCTGCAGGGAAAAGGCCTAGCAAAATGATATTTCCATGTGCTTCTGCAGCTGCCTGGAGATATCTCTCTGTGTGAGAGAGAGACAGAGTGAATCTGAGCCATAATATAGCCAATGTTATCAGTGAAGAAAGTAAGGAACTTTAATTTGTAGCTACTCCTGTGCCAGTATATAGAAAACAAACCCAGGTTTCTCATGACTGCACAGCAATCACACTGTTTTCAGAGGCTGTGAGAAACAGAGTCCTTCCAAAGGATGGTAAACTCAGAGCAACCCAGGTTTGGTAGGGAGAGGTCTGGTACTGGGATTTAGCGGGCAGTGAGGCATATGGGGGTCAATGGAGATCTCTAAAGAGGAGACAGCCCTAGTGTGTTGGGAACAAATGTTAAACAGCCTTTGTAAAGGCTCAAATTAGCCTTATTTTTAATTGGTAATAAAGAAACAATGGGCTGGTGCAGGGAGCCTTCTTGAGCCAAGAAAGTGTGGGTAGAGAGGGACCTTTATAACTGGATCACCCGGAAGTGATTGAAAGAGGAACTAGATAAGGAGGGACCTTGTGTGGAAGGGGAATATTTTGTAACGGGCACCAGGCCCTTTATAAGAAGCATGGCAGAGCAAACCTGGAGCCAAGGAGAACTGGCAGTTAGTTTAGGTGGGAGGTAACAGCTGTGGGGAATGATTGCTTAGGGCCTATGAGGTCATGTGCTGACAGCCGAAATGAGAAAAGCACCAGGGTGGTGCAGTGCATTCAGCTCGCTCACTCTCTGCTGTGCCTGCTGGTCTCAGCTTTTGTTGCAAAGCTCTTAGAAGAGAACTTAGTGCAGCTACCCCCTCCACATGTGCTGAGCTGTGTGTGTGCTCTGAAAGCCAGGGTGTCGGGTTGGATTGTTTGGCTCTCATTTATTTTGCTGCACATGTTGGGGGGAAGGGAATATAAAGTCTGCAGTGAATAAAGAACAGGAAAATGGGAGTCACTCTGCCACTGACACAATGTGTCACCTTGGGAAAGTCACTTATCCTCCTCTCTCTCTCAGTTCCCATAACTGTGACAGGGAGATAATAACTAAGCCTCTGAAAAATTTGACCTTGTGTTGAAAAAATAAGCACCCCAAAAGTGAAAATTTTTGACTCAAACCTCAGCGATTTCTATATGGAAATGCCACCGTGGTGCCTCCTGAGAGCAGTAGTTTGGTGCTTCACAACTCCATGCTACTGCGTGGGCCAGGTTCCCCAGCTGAACTACATCTCTCACGATGCACCGTGGCATGGCTGTAAAGCCCTCTGAGATCCTCTAATGGGTGGGACTAAAGAAGAGTAGAGTGCTACCGTTGCCTTAATACTGGTTCTCAGGCCTGCCATTCATACTGCTCCCCAGCTGGGATTTGAAGCTTGGTCTGTTCCTACTAGTTCACAGCAGCAGAAGAGAGATGATGCTCTTTCCTTACTGCTGCTTTTAGCGCTATGAGTAGTTACGCTCTTGAAGCAGGCTTCCCTTCCCCACCCAGTGCTCGAGTGCAGAGATTCACATTTGCTATGCCACACTGGCTCCAGTGACGCAATTTCTCTTTCGGAGGCCACTTCATCAGCTGAATTATCTTCAACTCCCTAGGCTCTACAGTCCAATCCTACACATTGCAGCAGGCATTGCAACATGAAGCCCCAAGCACATCACATTAATACAGAGATAGCCACCAACAATATAGATGACAACTAGGACTGAAGCTTGTTTTCGGCAATGACGTCAGAACCCCAGACATCTTTGCATGGATCCCTAGTCAGTTTCCTTGTTTGGGTTTTATCTATAGGCCATGGATTGCACCAAGTTCTAAGTATTTTTCGTGTAGTTCTGTCAAATCAGTAAAACGTGTGAAGCAAACTGGCTCTCTGCCATCCGGCATGTGGGATTTTGAGGGTTTTTTTGCAATGATTTTGATTCCATTTGGATCTCAAGGCAGTAATGGCATATGTCCCTTTATTGCCATAGGGCTATGAAGCTAAGAAAATGCATGGCGTTTTCAGTGGTGTGCATTGGGAACTGATAAAGGTTTGACAGGCTGGTAGGTATGACAGACGGTCATTGGGGAGTGGCAGGTGACCTGTCCTGGGATAAGAACTGGAACACAAAGGAACTTGGGCAAGGACAGATTCTTGTTGCTCTAGCAGAACCTGGGTTTGGGGTGCAGTGTTCCTGGGATTTCTGGGAGGTCTGACCCTCACAGGCAGGGGCCTCTGGAAATGCCACTTATGGAAGGTGTCTGAGGTGGAGCATTGTCCAGAACATAACCTGGATCCACCTTCTCCCAGAGAGGTTTATCCTCTTTAACTGGGGGATGCAGAGGAGACCTGAGGTATCTCTGAGGGTTACAATAGGGGGTGCTGCGGAGAGAGGCTAGATATGCAGGGGAAACTCTCCTCACCCCATGCCTTGGATTGGAAGCTCTTTGGGGCAGGGACCGTCTTTTCGTTCTGTGTCTTTACAGTGCCTCGCACTCTGGGGTCCTGCGCCACGGCCGGGGCTGGTAGGTGCTACGGAAATACAAATAAATCATGATGATGATGATGAAGGAGGAGGTCAAAGGCAGCCGTGTGTAATGACTGTCTCCAACGTGTTGCCTGTTTGGCCCAAGCAGTTAGTTAATATTCAGGGTCTTGTGAGGTTGTTTTCATTATCTGTGACTAAACTGGGGTGACTCGTGAGCTGCTCACAAGCAATTTGCAAACTGAGATGGAGGCGTCGTGAATCACTCACTCTGGTTTAATTGTTCTGTTCTGACCTCAAACCAACGTCACTGAAACTAGAGGCGAGAGAACGCCTATTAACAGCGGTGTGCCATGACAGTATTAATAAGGCAGGCAACAGCTTGCTTGCATGCATAGGTGGTCCAAAATGGTGTCCTCCATGAGGTGTCAAGTTGTGTGGGGGATGCCATTTTGTTTTAGAAAATGGCTTTCTCCATGGGGGCTAGATGGAATCAGCCTGCAGGCTGCCATTTGGACAATGCTTAGCTAGCGGGGCATGCAATGCATACAGCGATGGCACACCACTGCTATGAACTCATCTTGTCGGTCTCCAAGGGACATGGCCAGGGTTGTTCTGCCCACTGCTTATATCCAGATCACTTTGAAATGTCCAAAGTGTTGGAGTTTCAGCCATTTCCTTTGGGGCAGATAATTTCATGATTTAATAGCTCACCCCAGGGTGTTGTTTTTCCTCCTCTTCACCCTACATTTCCCCTTGTTTAAGTCCATTCCAAGAGGAAAAACAAAGCAGGTTTCTGAACAACTATCTATTGTCCTTCCCCACCGTCCTGACTGAGAGGAGCTCCATGCAGTCCCTACACACCAGACATAGAGAACATCCACAGCCATGTGGCTTGCTGCACATTTGACACAGGCTGTCTTTGCCAAATGGGTGTATTTGAATGAGACGCTCAGCTGAGCTGGCTGCTGCAGAGTTTGTCGGCATGAATAAATGGCTGCATGCTGTATAATTCGCCACCTCCCCGGAATCAGCACCGAGCCCACTCCAGGGTACAGTAAATGCTTCATTATCAGATTGTAACAATGTTTTCAATACTAATCTACCATTGACATTAATTGACGTTAAGTGGCCATTAGTTCAGCGTTCCACATGTTCTAAGAGCCATTCCAGCCTGCCAGAGAGCCAGGGAGTTCACCAGCATGGAGAATGGGAAACGCAAACAACCTGTTTCTTTCTCATGGCAATAGAGAGCAGGGGGAGAAAAATTCTCTTGCAGAAAATGACCCTTGCCTGCTGTTTCTTGGCCAGGACTTGGCCAAAGAACCAGAGATGGGAGGCAGGCGGCGGGGAGACAGCTTTACTGGTGGCTTTGAGCTCATGATGGTTTGAGATGGGCGAAGGGGGGGGTTGGGACTGGAAACTTGGATGATGAAGGTGATTTCAGCAAAGGACCCAGCCAAGATCAGGGCCCTTCTGTGCGAGGTGCTGTCCACAAATGTAGTGAGCGCTGGGCCCTGCCCCCAAACGGCTTACACTCTAGGTAGACAGACTGGGAGTAGGCAAAAGTGATCTGTAACGCACACGCAGAATGCCCTGGGAAAGGGTTTGCAAACGCCATGTTAGTGCCACCGTTTTATCTACTTGTTGAGTAACTAAAATCGTTGTTGGTAAGGCACTTAGAGCTGCTGTTCCTTGAGCATTGGGTTGTATGTGTAGTTTCAGGTACAGAAAAAGCCATTGATTTATGCTAAAATCCTTACATGTGAACGTGGCCCTGTGTCTGAAGCCGATCACTGTGCCAGTAAGACTAACAGTCACCGGCACTCTTGATTCCTTGGGGGAGGGCAGGGATCATTGAATGAAGCCTTTGTTCAAATTCTGCTCAAAAACTGAAAAGAATATTGTGGTAATTTTTTTGTCTTTTTGGATGCAGCTAAACCAGCCCTGCCAGGGACGATGCATCCTGGAACTCCTCAATATTCTTTTGCCTTTGGAATGAAACAGATTATACCAAATATCAGCTGTTTTCAAAAAATGACCCAGGATCCATCCATCCCCACCCCCGCTTGCAACATGACCACCACTCTGCACCTGGTTTGACTCACGCAGCCTGGACGGGGTGCTCCGCTAGCAACACCCCCGGTACGGGCTTTCCGAAACAAAGCGCAAACATCTCCAGGAAATCCCTCCGCAGAAGTTTGCCAGGTGGATTTGACTCCATGGTTACAGGAATGTTTTTGGTGGTTTGTTTGTTTTTGTTTCACCCATCTCTCTGCAAGCAGCTGCTGGGCTCAATCATGGGTAAGGGTGGAAACCTTTCGGTGGGAGCCTCTTGTTGGCAGCATGTCACTGAGCTGGACACATCCCCAAGTGCTGGCTTCTTGGTGAGGTTTCTGGTATGTCTTGCTACACTGACTGTGCAAATACAGGGAGACGTTTATCTTCGTGATATTACTGCCCTTTCCAGCCAGAACCTGAGAGTGCAGAGGTTCATGGAAAATAGAGACTAATACAAAAAGTGAATTGAAAATGTCCTGATCTGCAGAAAGCTTTGGGCCCTCTCCTTGATTCTAATTTTGGGTGGAGACTCAGGTTAGTTGTGGGTTTATCCTGATTTGCCCCTTCTTTTCTCCGCATGTAGGCGAGGAAAAGGCGTTAGTGAATCGTGTTGAAAATTCCCCCAGCAATGGAAAAGCTCCTGCATTTCTTCCACAATAAGAGCATGACATCTGCTTAGCGATGACTCAGGCCGTTTTTCATCCCAGAAAAAGTACCCACACGCCCAACCACATGAGAATGTGTTCCTGCCAGGAGACAGAGGAAGAAAGAGGGAAAAATAATGGGACAGGGCAAACAGTCTGCATTAGATAAGACAAGACTAATCAGGAATTAGGGCCTGGTGTGTTGGTTCATTTAATTCCCACACAATGGACCAAGGACACGAGGAGACTCAAAGGAACATTGTCAGCATCGAGGGTGAGTCCAGTTACCGGAGGCGATCGTAATAATTGCATGAGATGAATTACAGCTGGAGAAACCAACAGGTTCATGTTACATGCAGCTAGAGAAACTAGAGAGCTCTCATTCATGGGGAAATCGGAAAAGTAGCTCTCTGCGAAAATGGGGAGGCTTTTCTAATAATGCCTCAAGAAAAAAGCATCCCCTTGCTGAAGGGCTAATTAGCCCTGGAGACTGAAGACTTATTCCTGGGACAGGCACAGAGCAGACAGCTCCAGTGCATGTTCCCCTCCCTGCTGCAATGGGACTCAGGGCTGTCCTGCAGGGATCCCAGCCAGGGTCAGGTAGTGTGGCTTCCCAAGCTCAGTCATTCCTTGGCCTGGGCAGAGGAGTCTAACACCAGGGCCCGTGGCGGTGGGAGGGTCACTTGTCCACGAGGTGCAGCACACTGTGGCCCCGATCCGGCCCAGCATGCATGACTAGTCAAGATGGCATCCGTGGGGGGCTGCGAGCTGAATGTACGCTTAGGTGCTGGGCTGGATCAGGGCCAGAGCCTCACTGGATCGAGCCGTGGGAGCTGCAGCGAGATGGCCTTGCACTTCACAGAGCCATCAGAAGGCTGCCAGGGGGTGGAGACCGGCCTCCGCTGTATTCGAGTCAGGACCACCTGCTCTCCTGCTTGGTGTACATATAGGGACTCTTGTCCGTTAGCAGGTCAATCCTGCAAGGTGTTGGGTTCCGGCCTTGGTAGAGGGCCGCTTATAAGTATTTGAGACACAACAAATCCTGAATCTTCTCAGGGGGTTGGACTAGCTGGGCCTTGCGGTCCCTTCTAGCCTGATGGTTCTGGGCTTCTATGTGACTTGCTCCCTTGATGTCAATAACAGCACAGCAAACCTGAAGGCAGATTTACTGAGCTCCCCCCCCCCCCCAGTCTCACTTTCACTTTCACTTTCACTGGCAATTTGGTCCATGAAGCACTACGCAGAAACTTGGAGGCACCTGGCAATAATTTTTCCCCCAGTGAGTGGAATGGATGTCAAGAAGCCCCTTAGAAAGCCCAAGTTAGACAAGTCTTTCCACATTATCTCTAATGCAACGTGACTGAAGCACCAGACCTTTAAATGTCAGACAGAGCCAGTGTGACACAGCTTAGAAACAACGTGGGGTTCTTTGGAGAAATTAGACCCACAATGATCCTTCCATTATGGGAAATAGTTGCTCTCAGCTGTGCCAATCTGTATATGTCAAATGAAGGAAATGCCCCCAGCATCCAAGGGAGGCTGCTAGGTAATCCTGCTGCTGAATTTAGAGGTGTTCTGTCCCAGGTTACAAGGCAGCTTTGAATAATACACTGAGAACTTGGTATTAAGATCAAACAATCAGACAAACCCCAAGCCAACAGCCGAGCTTCTCTGATGAATGCATCCAGTTTGGCTGGTGCTCAAACCCCCACAGCAGAGAGGGAATCTTGTGCAGAATCTGAGATTGATGAACTGACTCAGCAGAAATAACTAGAGCTTGTCTAGAATTCTTCAATGAATGTTTGGGTTCTTTTTTTTCTTTTTGGAAAATGCTGATTTGTTGAAATTGAAATTTTTCTCAGGAAAGATTCAGTTTCAATGGATTCCTGAGTGCAAAGAAATGTTGGAAAAAAATTGAAATGTAGAAATTAGAAATGAAATGTTCTGACAGTGTCTAGTTCAGAGTGCCCTATCGATTTATAAATGAAAGCTAATTTTTTTTTTGGGAGGGGGATTGAAATGGTTGAAATGATCAGAATAAAATTTTTTGATTGACCCAAACCAATTTATTTATTTATTTCAGTTCATGAACATTTTCAAGATTTTGATTTTTCATCCCAATTTGGGATTGGAATTTTTTTTTTTCAATCTCAAAAGTTTTTGAAGGGTGAGAAAAGTTTCCCTCCCAGCTCTAGAAATAACAGTCGTCAGCAAGGATTTCTCTGCAGGAGCAAATCTGTTCCAGCAGAAATCAAATGACAGCCACAGACAGCAAAACAAACATATGGCAAAACTTCCCAAGAGCCTGGTTGCTTTATCCAGACCTCAGAACTCGGGTGTGGAATCTTTGCCTTCCAGTAAGCACTTTTCCCCTTCTGTCTCTCTCCAGCTTCCTTCTTTCACTGATGGGGAGCTAAAGTACGTTTGTATTGAGATACTATTCAGGCACATCAGGACCCTTTGATTCTACAGTGTTGTGGTTACATGATATTTAATTACCTGAAAACCTTAAGGCACATCACAAAGCAGAGGCCAGAGTGTAGCTGGGTGTTGGTGCTTCAGGAATATCTGTTACTGAGTCCTGGGGCTACACCGGGGCTGGGACTAGGATAGTGGTGTTCTTACAAGCTCCACCCACAAAATAAGCCCCACCCATGTGACGCTGTGGATTGTGCAGGGTTTCTGCATGGGGCTCCCTGAGTGGGGCTGCCCCTTGTTGGGGTTTGAATAGGCCTATGGCCAGGGCAGCTCTAGTCTGGGTTCAGGGGTGCAATTGCACCTACCGGTCAGGCCCGGAGCAGTGTGGGCTGGGAGCAGTTGCACAGGCCCTTGACTCACGTTTGGCCTGGCTGCTCCTCTATCATGGCAGCCCGTCCAAATCGGAGTAGGCAGCATTGCAACCTGGCATGCGGGGTCGCAGTGCCACTCGGGTTTGGTGCCCATCATTGCTAGGGCAGGGAGTGACTTGCCTGCCCAGCTGGGCCCAGAGCTGCTGGCATCCCCATGCCAGACCCAAGGCAAACCACCAGGCCAAGAGTCCGGAGGCAGGATCGGGTTGGAGGTACCGCTATCACTGGCAGCAGGGCTGGAGCTCAGCAAGTGGCCCCTAGCTGCACAGGGCAGTGACCCCACAGCCTGGGCCCTCTCTAATGCCCCCCATCCCCTACTTGGCCCCTCATCCACACAGAAGGGACAGTGACCCCACAGGCCTGTCCCTCTCTGACCTCCCTCATTTCCCCCAGCCCCATGGAGAGGGCAGCAACCCATAGTGCATGCATTGCACCAGGAGGCTGCATCCACCCCGGCCCATGGACCCTGCTAGGCTCCTTGATTGACGAAAAACCGTCAGTGCTGATATTTCCCAAATGTCCTCACCTTGTGGCCCCAAAATGAGCCATTGCTCACTGCAAACCATGCAGGTCAGCTTTGCTGTCTCCCACGCTGGATGTTTAAATTAGAGTCACTGGGCAGCTGTATTTCTCCCTCACTGGGAGATATGGGGCAGCCCAGGCCCCTCAGAGTTATTGTTCCAAGCTAAGATTTTGGAGGCAAAGGTAGTTGCTTCAGAGGGGTGCAGGTACGGTGTCTGGGCAGGGACTGGCTGTTTCCAAGCTCTGATGGGGTTCACAACTTCACTGCAGAGCAAATTTAAAGCAGACTGCTAGATGGAAATGTTTCCAAATGACTGAATTCACTGAACCAAAGTTGCATTTTCACTGGTTAACTGAAGCTTATAAAATAGTTCATAAGAATAAATAATAAAAGTATTAATTTGCTAGACCAGAAGTCAGCTGAACCTTCCATTCACTTGTCCAGCTCAAGATTCTAGTGTTAAGATGGACATGTGTACCAGTGTCTGTGCTGCATCCCGTTATGTATCAATTACTGTCAGTGCTGAATAAATGCCTAACTCAGTCATCTGCAATCAAACGAGAAATAGTGGGACTCAGGTCTAAGGGCTGACACCATGACTAAGTAAGAGTTTTGAAATGATTCAGGCCTATATGCATAGATGCTCAGCCCCACAGATGCTGAAGACTCTGGAGGTCAAGCCAAAATTGGGCATTCAAAAATGGAAGCATCCAAATTTAGTGGATTACCCATATGTATTAATACGTGTTTATGCTCCATCCTTCCCATTCTCTTAACCGATGCAAACTTTCATCCATCATCATCGAATCATGGAATATTAGGGTTGGAAGAGACCTCAGGAGGTCATCTAGTCTAATACCCAGCTCCTCCTCCTCATAATTTTTTAACATCTTACTACTTGTTTGCTTGGTGATAGCACAATGCACACAACTGAGCACATACCTGTTTGGCTGAGCAAACATGCAGGGTAGATGTGTACATCAAGGACAATTACTTTCCACCTGTGCTCTGCAGTGAATACATCTTTCTATAGCTCACATGCTTCGGTCTTCTGAGCTGTTGTATTATTCAGTTCCCTAGAAAGCACTTTGGGTTACATTGTTTATGAGAGATGCATCACAGAATAAAGCTGCCTTGTATTATAAGTATCAGAGGGGTAGCCATGTTAGTCTGGATCTGTAAAAGCAGCAGAGAATCCTGTGGCAGCTTATAGACTAACAGACGTTTTGGAGCATGAGCTTTCATGGGTGAATACCCACTTTGTCAGACGCATGTAGTGGAAATTTCCAGAGGCAGGTTATATATGCTAGCAAGCAAGCTAGAGATAACGAGGTTAGTTCAATCAGGGAGGATGAGGCCCTGTTCTAGCAGCTGAGGTGTGAAAACCAAGGGAGGAGAAACTGGTTCTGTAATTGGCAAGCCATTCACAGTCTTTGTTTAGTCCAGAGCTGATGGTGTCAAATTTGCAAATGAACTGAAGCTCAGCAGTTTCTCTTTGCAGTCTGGTCCTGAAGTTTTTTTGCTGCAGGATAGCCACCTTAAGGTCTGCTATAGTGTGGCCAGGGAGGTTGAAGTGCTCTCCTAAGGTTTTTGTATATTGCCATTCCTAATATCTGATTTGTGTCCATTTATCCTTTTCCGTAGAGACTATCCAGTTTGGCCAAATGAAAATAAAACCCAGTGATAAAGACATTCAAAAGGTTCACAGTGACAGGATGTGGAATAAGCAACCCAGAATGGTGAAGCAGATTGGGAGGCTGTTTTAAACAACACTCATCAGGAGCGATTTCTTAGGAGAAGTAGAATGGGGTTTGCTCCTCTGCTTTGCACCAGCTAAAGTCTAACCTTGGCCCCGCTGCCGTAAGCTGGCTCTGACCTCTGCGCTGCCATGTGCCTGTTGAGGCACCAGCAGAGCTGTGCAAAAAGTATTATTAGCCAAACTCATCGGAATGAAAGCCAAGAAATTGCTCGGACAATGCTCGCAACCCCTTTTGTGCTCCTTCTGGGCATGTTTATAGGAGGGCACTTTTGGCCACCAAAATGTTCATGGAAAGAGAAAGTGTCACAGATGCTTGTCCAACTAGGTATTGTAAGTAAGGTATATGCACAGGGATTCATTCCACAAGTGTGCACACAGCGGGTTCGGGAAGCAAAACCAGCTGAGGAGAAGAAACCTTAGGTTTAGGTGGCCAGTCATACAGCATCACTAGCAAACATTCGGTGCATTAGTCCTTGTGAATGCAAGAAATCCGTAAGCTGAACCATTACCATGTATTCATATTGTAGTAG
This sequence comes from Chelonoidis abingdonii, assembly GCF_003597395.2. Classification (NCBI taxonomy): domain Eukaryota; kingdom Metazoa; phylum Chordata; order Testudines; family Testudinidae; genus Chelonoidis; species Chelonoidis abingdonii. The sequence continues at coordinate 4,723,266 of NC_133790.1, forward strand.
CACCCAGAGGATCCCTTCAGGAACTCTGGCTGTACTGGGCTAGGGGCTGTAGAAACATATAAGGCAAAGCTGCCCACAACCCACCCCAAAGATCTTACAATTTACAAACTCTCATTTGCATAAAAAGTTTTGATAATAATTATTAGCAATGAATATCTCTGTAAAAGTCTCAGCTTGCCACTAGGAGGAAAAGTGGCTAAACTGGTCGACTAAGTTGTTCCTCCGTGAAAAGTCTTGCACTCCAGTCATGCTGGCAGCTAATAAGAAAAATAATTTGGTTAATAAGACAATAGAATCATGGGAACATTTGGACGAACTGAATTTAGAGATTTCACGGCTTCACCCAGTGGCATCCAGTGGGTCTGTTCATCCAGACTCAGGGAGGGCTGGACCGTTAAGCCCTTTAGTGACCCTGAAAGAAGAGCCTCATCTACTGAGCTTCTATCACTACCAACTATGGAGTGGCCTACCCTGTTACCAAGTCCCATCATCACAGCATCCCTTCATAAAAAGCTGCAGCATTGGCCAGTATTGACTCAGCCTACAGAACCTCACTGGCACCATTGCCTGTAACACTCTGGGTGTTTGGGGGAGGTCTTTTATACATGGCTAGGCCTGACCATCTGCAGACCACAATCTGAGTCAACTTGGTGATAGTTATTCCTGTGGAAATTATTCTCTACAATAAAAAAGAAAAGTGTCCCCGTCTCCAGTCAAACATTCTGGATGCAGAATTTTCTCTCATGTTAATATCCTTTAGTCTTCACTCTGTTTCTAAACATAAGAGTTACTGAGCTCTGCAAAGGGCTCTAACTCTTCCTGCAGATCTCATGCTCTGGGGCAGGACTATCCGCAAGTGCCATTTGGCTTTCCATGATACGACTTTATCAGTTTCTCATGCCTAGGCCCTGATCCTGTGCTTGTTGAAGTCAACGGAAAGGCTCTTATTTTCTCCTGTGGCCATTGGGTCAGGCCTTAAAACACACCCGTTGGAGTACAGAGGAGCGCAGAAACCTGGAACGCCAGCTGACTAATCTCTGCAAAGACACCATTGCAGACAACAACCTCAGTCAGCCTTTGTTAACCAAGACCACAGTCAGACTTTTAAAGTTACATCAGACTTCCCTGAATGTGTTTTTTTGGTTTCTCTAGAGTGATTTATATTTCCTCCCACTTCTCCCAAATTTCAGAGTTTTATTGGTGGCTGGAGTATTAAAAAAACAGCATCTAAAAGTAGCCTTGTCATTCGCAGAAATATTGCCATTTTTAGATCTTGGATTCCTTCTGGCATTTACTGTTCTGAAAGTGAATGGAACTTCCATAGCTCAGGATTGTTCAGGTCTTTCCAGACAGGGCTGGCTTTAACCTTTTTGCCATCCCAAGCAAAAAAAAAGTGCTGCCCCGCCGTAACACCCTCCCCCCGTGAGCGCCGCGCTTCTGAACCCCCCTGCAAGCGCTGCACCGCCCAAGCCCCTCACCCCCCCCGAGCGCTGCCCAAGCCCACGGAACACCGTGCCGCCGAACCCCCCGCAATGAGCCGTGCCGCCCCAAGCCCCCCCACTGGCCCACACCATCCAAGAGTCCTACCCCTCCAAGCTGCACCCCGCCAGCCCCCTGAGCTCCGGCACACAAACCCTATTATTCTATTCTATCCCCTTCTGAGTCCATGCCTCTTGAACCCCCCACAGTGCCGCCCAGAGACGACGCCTCCAAGTGCACACCACCGCAACAAGCCCCCCCCCCAAGCATGCACCGCCAAGCCCCCGCCCCCCCGAGGCGCCTGCCCAAAGACCCTGTCCCTCCAAGTGCCATGCTGCCCAAGCCCTTGCCCCCCCGAGCGCTGCCCAAGACCCTGCCCCTCCAAGTGCCATGCCGCCCAAGACCCTGCCCCCCTCGAGTGCCGCCCAAGACCCTGCCCCTCCAAGCACCATGCTGCCCAAGCCCACCGCCCCCCTGAGAGCCGCGCCACCGAAACAAAAACAAACAATCAAAAAAAACTCTCCAGCGCTGCCAGGCCAAACCAAAAAAAAAAACTCGAGCTCCGCCCTGCCCCAAGGTGCTGCCCCAAGCACATGCTTGGTTAGCTGATGCTTGGAGCCAGCCCTGTTTCCAGGGCCGAAACATTTTTATCCCCTCTCGCAAAATGCAGAAAAGATTTTATTAGCCTGAACAATCTGCTTGCCTTCTGCCCTTTATGTTGCGTCCTTCTGGCTCCCCTCCAGTTTTGCTAGCAGCTGCCAGGTGTCTTTCCTTGCTGATCAGAACAGAACCTTAAAATTCAGTTCATTTGGCACTAAGAGTCAATGTCTGATCCAAGAGAGCTCACAATAGCTGCTTATGACGAAGCACATTGAAGACTGCGAAGAGGTAAAAGAAGATCTCACAAAACTGGGTGACTGGGCAACAAAATGGCAGATGAAATTCAATGCCGATAAATGCAAAGTAATGCGCATTGGACAGCATAATCCCAACTATGCTTATAAAATGATGGGGTCTAAATTAGCTGTTACCACTCAGGAAAGAGACCTTGGAGTCATTGTGGACAATTCTCTGGAAACATCCGCTCAGTGTGCAACAGCCGTCAAACAAAATAACAGAATGTTGGGAATCATTAGGAAAGGGATGGATAATAAGAGAAAACATCATATTGATTCTATATAAATCTGTGGTACACTCACGTCTTGAATACTGTGTGCAACTGTGGTGATGCCATCTCAAAAAAGATATTGGAATTGGAAAAGGTACACAAAAGGGCAACAAAAATTATTAGGGGTATGGAACAGCTTCCATATGAGGAGAGACAAATAAATCTGGGACTTTTCAGCTTGGAAAAGAGATGACTAAGGGCATAGGTGCTGGAACTGTGGGTGCTTGGGGTGCTGGAGCACCCCCAGGCTTGAAGTGGATTTTATTATAAACAAGGTTTATGGTTTGGTTCAATGGCTTACAGCACCCCCACTATACAAATTGTTCCAGGGCCCCTGACTAAGGGAGGATATGATAGAGGTCTATAAAATCATGACTGGTGTGGAGAAAGTAAATAAGAAAGTGTTATTTACTCCTTCTCATAACACAAGAATTAGGGGTCAGTAAATGAAATTCATAGGCAGCAGGTTTAAAACAAATAAAAGGAAGTATTTCTTCACACAATGCACCGTCAACCCGTGGAACTCCTTGCCAGAGGATGTTGTGAAGGCCAAGACTATAACAGGGATCAAAAAAGAACTAGATAAGTTCATGGAGGATAGGTCCATCAGTGGCTATTAGCCAGGATAAGCAGGAATGGTGTCCCTAGCCTTTGTTTGCCAGAAGCTGGGAATGGGCGATAGGGAATGGATCACTTGATGATTCCCTGTTCTGTTTATTCCCTCTGGGGCACCTGGCATTGGCCAATGTCAGAAGACAGGGCACTTGGCTAGATGGACCTTTGGTCTCTCCCAATATGGCCGTTCTTATGAAGGACATGAAATTAGTTTGCATTTTTTACACTCTAATTCACTTCTTTTCAATTATAGAATCATAGAATTATAGCACTGGAAGGGACCCCGAGAGGTTGTCTAGTCCAGTCCCCTGCACTCACAGCAGGACTAAGTATTATCTAGACCATCCCTGACAGGTGTTTGTCTAACCTGCTCTTAAAAATCTCCAAAGATGGAGATTCCACAACCTTCCTAGGCAATTTATTCCAGCGCTTAACCACCTGGACAGTTAGGAAGTTTTTCCTAATGTCCAACCTAAACCTCCCTTGCTACTTTTTTATTGTCCTCTCCTCAGAGGTTAAGAAGAACAAGTTCTCTCCCCACTCCTTGAAACAACCTTTTATGTGCTTGAAAACTGTTCTCATGTCCTTCCTCAGTCTGCTCCAGATTAAACAAACCCAATTTTTTCAATCTTCCCTCGCAGGTCATGTTTTCTAGACCTTTCATCATTTTTGTTTCTCTTCTCTGGACTTTCTCCAATTTGTCAACATCCATTCTGAAATGTGGTGCCCAGAACTGGGCACAATACTCCAGCTGAGGCCTGAGTAGAGCGGAAGAATTACTTCTCGTATCTTGCTTTCAACACTTCTAGCTAACACATCCCAGAATGATGTTTGCTTTTTTTGCAACAGTGTTACACCGTTGACTCATATTTAGCTTGTGGTCCACTATGAGCCCCAGTTCCCTTTCAGCAGTCAACTCCTTCCTAGGCAGTCATTTCCCATTTTGTGTTCTTTTTCCCCAATTCCTTAAGTCTATTTCATCTTCTTAGAAAGTTTGAGATGCAAGTCAGTTCCCCCTGAGATATGCCTTGGCCACCTTCCACAATGAGCTAGGTGAATGTCTGCTCACTCACTTCTTACTTCCAGAAACAAACTTCCAGTGGGTATCGCGTGTAGCTGACGAATAACTTCACATCTTTTGAGAAGAATGGATTCTTGCCAGTGCTTTGACCGAGGCTATGATGGGGGTGGGGGACTGGTAAACAGATGACCTAATGGCAGTTTTCTATTTTGGTTCTTGCTACTTGAACTTGGAATCACCTTTAAAGCTGAGAACAATCAGCTTTGGCTGAGGAGCAGTTTCATTTATGAACTTTCCATTGGCCGGGGCACTGGGTTCTGCCAACCTTGGCCAAATGGAGGTTACTGCATCTTGGAAGTAGTCAAAATACAAAGACCATCTGCATTGCTACTTCAGGCATAAATTGGTGGTCAGATGGGATCAGGAAGAACTTTGTTTGCCTGGCATTCTACTGCATCATGAAGCGCATTGCACATTTTGTGGACTGTACTTTCTATGGACATATCTGACACTGGCACCTTCGAGATAGGATATTGCATGAGATAGGCATGTTAATCTGTTATAAAGTGGCAATTCCTACTATCTCTGCTCTTCCATCTAAATGTGCAGGGTCCAGAATATTTAATCCTTATACTGGGAGAAGTTTTATCAGAAGTTTCTCCCTTAAAATTCAGTCCCCAAATTTGTGACAGTATAACTACAAATATAGAGAGTTAAGTATTTCACCGGGAGTGGGTGTGTTGGATTGTAAAGCTGGAGGCCTGTAGCTTTGAAGGAGCTGGGAAATCAGTAATGCAAGTAATTGATTTTCTTCATGCTTTGACTGAGAGTGAGCTCTGTTTATTAAACCTCAAGAATGTGACTCTTAATTAAGTTTCCTTTGTCCCAGTTTCTGACAATACAACCAGGTCAGGGAGTCACTTTTTATTCCCCCCTTACTCCAGTGAACTCCCACTGAGCAGACACTAAGTTAGGACCTCAGGCTTTTGGTCTGTTTAAACCAGAGATAGAAAACTCCTCTTTCGTCTGTTAGTTGTTTGCCTCTCCCCGGTCTGGGAAGGAACCATTCCCTTCATTATATGGTCCTGGGCTTCATCCACCCGTCTTCAAAATGACCCAGATGATGGGGCTTTCAAATGACCCAAGTAAGTGGAGGGGGAGTGTCCTACAGTCTGGCAGGCCTCTCTATTAGGATATTTTTTTCCCCCTTACATCCAGCCTGGATTTCCTCCTGTTGCTCCTAGCTCTGTGCATTTTCTGATTCCAGAGCATGTCTGTTACTTCTGGGCTGGTTTGTTTCACGTTTGTTCACTGAGGTTTGCGATTGAGGGATGCCGCTTTTCTTTCATGTTTAGGATGCTTCTTAATCTAACTGTTCCCTCCAGGTTTGCATGGGATCATAGACAGTGGGAGGGGTAGACAGAATGCTGTGCCAGAGACAGATACTTTAGATGCTCCTTTCTCAGCTTCCTTCTGTTTCTTGTTGTTCTGCTTCACCAACAGCCGTCTCTTTCCATGGCTTCTTAGCACTGGTCTCTGTCACTTCTCCCACCCCCACACAGTGCCCTGGCACTAGGATTGCAGTACTGTAAATTCACCTTTGATGCTTGAGCCCCAGTTTCATAATCATGCTCTAACCCCAAGAAGGTCTTGCTGAGGATGCATGGCCAGAAATACGTCATTGTTAAAAGCCAGCAAGGTTTGGGCAAGTGCTTTGGGAAAAGAAAAGAAGAGTTCTTCTATGGATCTTCAAGTTGGTTTATTTCCAGCAACAAGAATATATATTCTAACATAAAACCTCTGTTCAGATACTGCTCAGGCTGCTCCACTAGCACTCAGCAGTCAGAAAATGGCAAAGTCAAGTTTGCACCGGTAACCTTAACTCTGCCACCTCGTGCACATGTATTACTGTGACAGAGGGCCAGATTCTTTTGTACACTAAGGCCTCTTTGCATCACACTAGCAGGAAAAGGGGGCTTTACCAGGGGCGGCTCTAGCTTTTTTGCCACCCCAAGCATGGCAGGCAGGCTGCCTTCGGCGGCATACCTGCGGGAGGTCCTCAGTCCCGTGGCTTCGGCGGCATACCTGTGGGAGATCCCCAGTCCAGTGGCTTCAGCAGCTTGCCTGTGGGAGGTCTGCTAGTCCCATGGCTTCAGCATACCTGCAGCTGAATTGCCGCCAAATCTGCGGGACCGGCGGACCTCCCACAGGCAAGCCCCCGAAGGCTTCCTGACTGCTGCCCTCTCAGGGACCGGCAGGGCACTGCCCACGGCTTGCCGCCCCAGGCACGCGCTTGGAGCGCTGGTGCCGGGAGCCGCCACTGGGCCTTATTATGTCTTTAAGGCCCTTTAGCACTGCCAGAGTGGTGTAAAAGGGATCTTCTTGTAAATGTGAATCTGACCCGCGGTCTTTAATTACACGATCACACATTATTTCTTATTTAATAGCACAGAAATCCTATAGTCTGTGCTACAGCCTTTGACACCCTTTCTGTTCTATTCAGATTCTATCAAGGTCATCACCGGAGTGTCTGAACACCTGCCAGTCATGCTTTAAGCAATGTGTAGCATTTTAGAGAGCCTTGTGGAAGCCACACGCTCCAGGCAAAGAAAGTCCTGCACCTTACACTGTGCACTACAGGTTAAATACAAGCATAAGAGTCATGAAACAAATGAAGTGAAAAAAATCAACCCCCTTTTCTCCCTTCCTCCTCTGCCACTAGAAAAGGGAAGAAAGATACATAGTGAGAGAAAGGGAAGTCACTTTCCTATCACCCTTCCCTCTATGACAGTGGAAAACGAAAAATGTGGAAGTGTTCCCCCCACTGAAACTTTTTAATTTTCTTGTTGAACCCCTCTCTCTTCCCAATTTTGTGTTCTGAATATTTTTTTTTTCCAGAAAACTCTCCTCCTATTTCCTGTGCGACTCTGGTGAGTAGCCCCTGCTCTCTTCACTGCAGGGCTGAGCAGCACAGGGTGGGACTGGGCCTTACACTCTCTTACAAGTTCGGCTGATAAAGACAATAGCATTGATGTAATATCCTTGTGCTTCTGTAAGGTGTATGACTTGGTACTGCATGACATTCTGATGAAAAAAACTAAAATGATGAAAATTACCATGGCACACTTTAAATGGATTAAAAACTGGCTAACTGATAGGTCTCAGAATGTAGCTGTAGATGGAGAATCATTCTTGAGTAGGTCTGTTTCTACAGGGGTCCCACAGGGATTGGTTCTTGGCCCCAGGCTATTTAACATTTTTATCAATGACCTGGAAAAGAACATAAAATCACTACAGATAAAGTTTGCAGGTGATGCAAAATTTGAGGAAGTTGTACGTAATGAAGAGGATGGGTCACTGACACAGAGCGATCTGAATTGCTTGGTAAGATGGGCAAAAGCAAATGTGTTTTAATACAGCTAAATGTAAATAGAACATCTGAGAACAAAGAATACAGGCCATACTTACAGGATGGGGGACTCTATCCTGGGAAGCAGTGATTCTGAAACAAGGTTTGGGTTCCTGGTGATAATCAGCTGAACATGAGTTCCCAGTGCTACGTTGTGGCTAAAAGAGCTAATGTGATCCTGGGATGCATAAACAGGGGAATCTCGAGTAGGAGCAGAGAGATTATTTTACCTTTGTGTTTGGCACTGGTGCGACTGCTGATGGAATAACATGCTCAGAATTCAAGAAGGATGTTGGTAAATTGGAGAGGGTTCAAAGAAGAGCCACAAGAATGATTAAAGAGTTAGAAAAACTGCCTCATAGTGATAGAATCAAGGCACTCAATCTATTTAGCTCAACAAAGAGACGGCTAAGGGGTGACTTGATCACAGTCTGTAAGTACCTTCATGGAGAACAGATATTTGGTAATGGGCTGTTCAGTCTAGCAGAGTGAAACTTATTCCAACCCCATAACTGGAAGGGGCAGCTGGACAATTCAGACTGGAAACAAGGCATATATTTGTAACAGTGAGGGCGATTAGCCATTGGAACAATTTGCCAAGAGTTGTGGTGGATTCTCCATCATTTTCAATTGTTAAGTCGGGGTGGAACATTTTTCCAAAAACATTTGCTCTAGGAAATTGTTGGGGAAACTCTTTGGCCTGCATTATCTGGGAAGTCAGGCTAGACCATGTGTTACCTGGGCAGGGCAGAGGTAGCCTGGACTCCGACCTGGGCCCCTATCGCATGGGCCGGCTGTTTGCCTGCCTGCCGTGGACCCCCATCATGCAGCTGCCCCGGACCTCGTGGGGCTGGGTGGCTGCCCTGGACCCCTCCGGGCCAGCCAGCAGCCTTGGACCCTGAACCTGGACCCCGGAGCTCATGGGGCCAGGTGGCTGTCCCGGATCTGGAGCTCACAGGGCTGGCTGGGAGCCCTGGACTCGGGACTCCCGCCATGCAGGGCAGGCCGGCAGGCCTGACCCTGACCCTGCCATAGTAGGACCCCTCCACGCCAGACAGCCAGGAACCTGGTGGACCCCAGCACGCAGGCCAGACTTCAGCACACAGCTGAACTAGGCCACAGCTGCGTGCTAATTGGGCCGCGAGTGGAGACCACTGGGCTAGGCAATCACAATAGCCCCTTCTGGCCTTCGAATCTACGAATCTACTGCCTCGCACAGATGAGTGAGGGCTGTGGCAATCCAGCCCCTCGGGGCAGGATGCAGGTAAGGCAGTCTAAGGTGCATGACTAATGCAACTTATCACATGGCTGCCATGTGCAATCATTGAGTTAGTCCTCCTACCCCTGCTCCCAGTGCCCTTCCTCCCACAACCCCTCCACCAGTTAATTGCTCCCTTCTTCTCTATTTAGATTGTGTAGCCTGAGCTATAAATGATGTGTTAATTATTTTGAATCCCCAATTATCACTTTGAGGGTGACAGGTTCTTGTACCAAGATCAGACCCAGTATATTTAAATGATTATATAGCTGGGAACCCCGATGTGCACAGTTGCAACACTCACACTATAGGAACTCCTCTATATTTACATATAGTTTATTAACACATTTAGCACAGTCACAGCCACCCCAGCTCAGGAAGGTAGATCGAGATACTACAGAATGGACCCACATACTCACATCATCCCTTGCAGAACAATGTGAATGTGAGCCATCATCTTCCTCAACACCTTCACCTTCTCCCTCATCACCAATGGCATCATTTTGGCACCTCTCAAAGACTGCATCTCCTTCTCCTACCGCCCCTAGGGTGGGATGCAACTCTTATAAGATGTTATGCTGATGCTGCTATGTTGGATGCATATTCAGTAGGGGATTTCACCCTTTTCCTCATTTGTATTTCCTCACCTTACTAAGGTTGCAGTGTGTTTCTTCTATAGATTAGTATATTAATGATCTCAATTTATTATCACATACGTCAGTTCATTACCATGGCCCTCCTGTGGTTAGGTTTCTGAGGATGTGACACATGTACGTGTTATATATGTCAACTTGTTACCATGACACTCTTGGGGTTGAAGCATGTTCCTGTGATCAGAAATTTCCCTTAAACACTCTTTTCAGCTCCTCAAAACTTGGGGTTTCCATTGGGCTGTTTATCTGTGTAAAGTTTATCTGTTCGAAGTCCGTAGGCCTCAAGCATTACGGTAACTGCTGAAGGCAATGTCTTACAGGATACAGGCCTGTAGGTTCTTTGAGCTACTGATGAATATAATAAGAGCAGACTATAACTGTGACTCATGGCCAAAAAGCTTTAAACATCCTGCAGGAAGAATCACTCAAATTCAACCCTAAAAGTCATGTGGGGAGATAATGTTTGTGGTTTCTGTGTATTTACGTATTTATGGGTAATGATCAAGAAGATAATCAACAGTCCCCATCTGTGCTGTATTCTGATAATTCAAAGATAAAAAAAAACCCTAGCATTTAAATGAAATATAAACACAGGCTAGCTCCGTATTTTTCTCTCTTTGAAATGTAGAGCAAATCATCTGTGACTGGTGGAGGAACAAGCCAATTGCCTTATGTTAATTCATATAGCTAAGTACCAGTGATGGAGCTCCTTCAAAGTCATCCTAATTACCTTTTGTTCCCCGAGGAACTCCAACTTGTCAAAGAGGACATGAAATTGTAAAAAGATACTTGGGTCCTGATCCCTGTTAATCTCAGATCTGTTTAAGCTTCATCAGGGGAAGTTTGAGTCGCAAGATGAGATCCCAGTTATGATGGTACACCTTAAATATGATATTGGACATTGGACCATAACCTATGAACTATTTCTGGAAGAATTCTTTGCAACTCCAAAGCTCACCATCTCTGCTTTGACTCTGAATCTCAAGAACTGAATTCATGTCTGTTATGTATATTGGTCTTTTAACCATACTCTCTCTCTTTTGTTTTTTAATAAATTGTAGTTTAGTTGATAAGAATTGGCTGCAGCGTATATTTGGGTAAGATCTGGAATGTTCAATAACCTTGGAGGTAATGTGTCTGATCCTTTGGAACTGGTAGAACCTTTTCTTTTATATGATGAAATAAGATTTTCAGAAAGGGTCATCATATTTGACTTGGGTACCTGGATGGAGGCCTGAGGTGGGTCACTTTAAGGGAACTGTTTTGTTTTGGACTTCTGAATAACCAGTGCAGTAGTAGAGAAGCTGTTTTATGCTGGCGTGGTACATTTAAGTATTGAATTATCCATCAGCTTTGGGGTTTGTCTGCCCCATTCTTTGCAGTTCACCCTAACTGAGTGACCTCGGCTGACTCCCCACTGGCACCCCGGATAATGCAAAATAAAGGCAAGATAGCCCACTGGGTTACAATTGCAAGTGCTCCGTGTTTGTGCAACGCCTTGCAGAATGGAGTCTTACTGGGTATGTCTACACTGCATCTGGGAGGAGGCAGATGTGCAGATGTTTTGTCTTGAGCTGGAGCTTGGCCACTGAACCCTGTGGTGGGGAGGAGAAGGGGTTGGCTTGAGAGCCCAAGTGCCAGCCCGAGTCACAACCTTGAAGCAACATCTGCACAGCTATTTTTATCATGCTATTGCAAGCCCCACTCACATAAGTCTGGGGCCATGAGATGGGAGACTTCCTCCCAGCTGCCGTGCAGACATGCCCACTGGGTCCGGGGGCACTACCACAATACAAATGCTAAGTAATGACAACCAGAAAAGCTGTCTGAGAAAGTCAATCTGAAGCAGGGGTAGCAGAGGAAACTTTTTGAAGTCAGATTTCAAGAGGGGAAGTGACTCAGTGCCTTGGAAAGAGATGGGATGGTTGGGAGACTACCACAGAGAGGTGGCAGCCTCGCACACTGGGATCAGAGCTTAATGGCTTAATTCTAGCCAGATTAGAGAAGCTGTACACATTCCTCTCCAGCCTTGCTCTAACCACATCAGGGGAAGGAGGCGCTCCACTTCAGAGGTTTTGGACCCTATGAGCCACCATCAAACAGAACTCAGAGTATGTCACATTTTTGGCAACAATACAGGAGGCCCAGCTGATTTCTGTCTAGGGTTGGGTCACTGGCAGGACTTCTGCCAATTTTGCTAGATCACTGTGTTACTTCCAGATGTTGCTTTAAGAGGAAACCCGGCCAAAAACCCCATCCTAAGATTTTGGTGTGGCTTTTTTTCTCTTGCCTTAAGATCAGCTTGGAAAGGAACTGTGTGCACTTACGTGTGTGTGTGTGTATCCATGTATGTGTATGTCTCTCTGTTGAAGGGCCACAGAATGATTTTTCCCCTGGAGAAGGTGCATCATCAGAAGGTGCAAGATAAACCTTAACCAGCTCTTTGCACGGTGCTGAATGGCTGCTCTCCTTCGAAGGGCTGAAACTACCCAGAGCTTTGCTGAAGCCTAAGGGGAGAGCTGGTTCCATGTGGCAACTCACTGATGCAGTCGGTGAACTCCGTGTAGTTTCATCCTGTCTTTAATACCCAGCCCGGGCAGTCCAAGGAGAGAGAAGCAGGCCCAAGGAGGACAGCGCCAAGCAGAAGGTACTGAAAGATTTTGAAGTTGAATCAAAGGGACAAGGATGGGGTGGACTAAGCTGAGCTGCCCTTCCCACCCTCCTCCCACCTCTGAATTTCTCTGCAAACCCCATGTCCTCCATTAGATGTTCCAGGGTATTTTATGCAACAAATCCTTAAAGAGCTCTTTTACGCCCTTAAACAATTTCAAAATAAATTGATGCTGGCAGCCGAGGGCTCATGATGCCTAACCCTGCAATCAGCAGTGAAACTTGCTGACAGGGACACAGCTATTTAGGCTGGAAGCTCCACAGGGACCTAATCAAATTGGGGCAGGGGGGAATGATTGGGCAGCTGCAATATGATTTGGAGAGCTGCATGATGAGGAGGCATGATCTAAACTCGTCCCCTGTGCAGAAAGGGTCTGAATGAGCAGGTGCCACGAAGGGGAAAGGAGCTGACAGCCACCTTTTGAGAGGTTGATGCAGTGGCCTGGCCAGTGTGCAGAAGCTAGAATAGAAAATAGGATGCTCGGATGTGTTCCCGGTGAGACGGAGGGTACTATCAAGGCATTTATAACATGATGGGGGAGTGCCGGGTTCACACTCAAGAGCGATAAAGGAGATGCTAAGAAACAGTTCAGAGATGCTTAGCGCAGGATCTTGTGAAAGACACATTGGGATCTTGATTTTGCTGTTTTACCCTAAAGAGGCGAGTAAGAGGTGGCTTGACTAAGGCGTTCACAATAATAAACCCCAGTTGTGTGATTCGGTCTAATCTCCCCTGTAACGTGTGAGCAAGGAACCGTGCAGTGAAACGGAAAGGTAGTACATTTACGGTTCGTGCACTACTTCTTGTACGGCCGACCTGGGACTCACCACGACAGCGGGCTATGGAGACTAATGGCGTCAGAACATTTTTTTAAAGGACTGAATATGTTTGTGGTTGTTAATAGTATTTGCTGCTACCTGAGTTTGACCTATGGTGGAAATGCAGTTGTAACTAATGAGACTGGGCATCTAGATGCTGAGCACCTTTGAAGATATTCAATATATCACCATACCATAAACGCAGTCCCCCAGGCCATAGCATCGCACCGAGGAGCTGGCGTCCTCTGTAGTTGTTTGGCCGTGCTGTGTTCATCCAGAATAAAGCTTTGCTGGTGGTGGGGCCTGAGCTCAGGTCCCACAGGGCTGGCTGCAGAATCAGAACTTGTATAAAATAGATATGAGAGCAGAGCATTGGTCTGGTCTGATGTCATTCCTCTGTTCAGTGAAACTGGCAGTGATATTCTAGAGACAAGGTGGGTGAGGTCGTATCTTTTACTGGGCCAACTTCTGTCTGTGAGAGAAACAAACTTTTGAGCTTCCCCAGAGCTCTTCTTCCGGTCTGGGAGCCTAACACAGCTACAGCAATGCTGCACACAGCAATGATTCTGACAGATTTATTTAGAGCCTTTTCACAAATGGATTAAAGTCGATCCCTAGGAATCAGAGATTCATCAAAGCAGCAGAGTGAGTGGTTCCACAAATCCACCTCTTGTGAACTCCTCACACTCCTGTCTGTCTTGAGAGAACCACTCCTTCATCCTCTGATTATTCAGCTCTGAATTCAGCTTCCTCACTAGCCTGAATTACCCCCAGGAATTAGCAGAGAAACACCCAGAATTGCTAATGAAGCAGATCATTTGCTCCACCAGCTAATTTGAGGGACCCCACAGACAGACACTTCATCCTAGCCTAGGGCCCTCTTCTCTTAGACACACACTTTCACCAAGAGGATGGACTCTTGTCTTCTTGCTCTTGCATCACTTATCGATAAGCCAGCTGAGACCCAGCCAGCAGTGTTGGGCTGTATTGACATCTACTTTTCTGTCTCTAACTTACTGCTGCTGAGCTCAGAGCTGGACCCTAATGAACCCGTCTCCATGTACTTGCATCTACCTGCCTGATGTCTAAGAGGAAGGCAGTGTCATGGGGTAGGGGAACTAGAACATTAGAAAAAGTGGGGATGGGATTGGCTGGGTGAAGAAAGTATTCAGCCCTCTACCCAAGAAGCAGGTCACCTTTCCATGGCCAGATGGTTGCAAGTGAAGGACAATCATTTAAATCGCTGCAAAAGTTTTGAGCAAAATGGTAGCTGGAGGCAACAGGAAAATGTTGACATCATCCTACAGGAAGTCAGTGATGGTCTAGACAGTATTTGGTCCTGCCATGAGGGCAGGGGACTGGACTCGATGACCTCTTGAGGTCCCTTCCAGTCCTAGAGTCTATGAATCTATGTTCCTAACTTGCCACAGCAGGTGAAGGTCATTCCACACCTGCTGGTTCTCACCGATTGAGGCAGGGAAGTCTCTCTGCTGAGTTCTTGTGTGCCTGGCAACTAAACCTAGAGATGGAAAAGTCCAGTGAGATACATTGTCTGCCCAGGGCATGTTCAGGACTCATTCCCTACTCTCCAGTGTTCTGTCCCATCTAGTTTGAAACGCCCCCAAGGGTTGAGCTGACTGGATCTCACGCCTAAGCTATTCTCTTGTCAATTTAAATGTCACAAGACAACTGTGTGGGTAGAGGAGTTAGCTATGCACCCACTTTGGCATTTCTGTAAACTTCGAGCTCACTCTTGCCAAAATTCTGTTCTCCTTTCTCCAGAAGAAACTCCAAACTTACCAGCCATGTTAGCAACTTTCCTCATGATTTAACTTGGGGTGGTTTTGTAAGAGGCAATTGTGAAAGAATAAACAGGACTGACGCTAGTGTATCAGATTCCTCTTTTCAAGCATTGGCTCACTTTGGTTATCAAGGATACAGCGCTGGTGTAAGAAGTCAAATCTTGCAGTGTTCAGCAAGTGCAGGTCCTGTATCAGCAGGAGTCAGCCCAGCCCTTGCTAATTGCTGCTCAACGACTATAACAGTGTCTCATGGAGGATGAAATTCACCCTCTGCAAAAGGGAACAAAAGGCTGTGCGCACTATTCAGGAGGACTTAGCTCAGGCAAAGACATAGTGCAGGCCCTCTGAACAGAAGTGAATTTCATGCATAGCCGTTAAATAAATAGTGGTGGGCATGAATTGCGTACCATGATGCCGCTGATTCTCTCTGGGCTTTCCCCAGTAATTTTTTTGAGTCTCATCGGTTGGTGGCAGTGGTTGTTTTGATTGGTAGGAGTATTGGTGTCTGGTTTTCTCTCTTCATTTGTTTTCAGAATTAGTCGCTCCTGCAAGCCACTCCCTTCTGCCTCCGGGTCTCCAAGCCAGGCTCCTCTCCCTCACTGATCACAAGGCAATTCCATTTACAAGGTGTTACATGAAACAAAACTGGGTGGGGTCTATTCCCCCTCTGCACTTCTGGCAGCAGCCTGGGGTTCCTCAGAGGCCTCCTGGACTTTGCCATGGGGAGCTGATGAGGCCCAAGGCGCTCACAAGCTGATGTCACAGCCACAAACCTTCAGAGTAAACAGACTGCACATAAACCTAGTGAACCCAGGGACGTGTGGCCATCACACTGCCTCCAACATACAGCCCCACTCCCACTGCTCACTGCACTGTCTCCAACTCTGTGGCCTGGAACGTGCTGATGCCTATGTCGGTGCAGTAGCTCTAGGAATTAAAGCACGTGCATGTGAATGGACACAAGGTGCTAAAATTAAATTAACCCAGGGGATCTCAAACTGTGGGTTGGGACACCTCAGGGAGTCACGAGATTATTACTGGGGTCACGAGATGTCAGCCTCCACCTCAAACCTTGCTTTGCCTCCAGCATTTATAATAGTGTTAAATATATAAAAAAGTGTCCTTAATTTATAAGGAGGGGGTCACACTCAGAGGTTTGCTATGTGAAAGGGGTCACCAGTACAAAAGTTTGAGAACCACTCAATTAACCCCTCTGGAGCCTCGGGGAATGCGGGGGAGGGAGGTCTCCCTTGGTAGGGTTGGGAAGGAGGTAAGGTGGTGTAGGATATTGCTCTTCTCATGTGAACCCCCCCCATGGTAAAGATAACAGCTTGGATCTTTGTTAAATAGCTGTCTGCAAGCCTCAAACTGCTGAATGAGCTTTAGGGTAGGGAAGCTGTGCCTCCCAAACAGCCTGGCCCTGCCCCCTATCCGACCCCACACCCACTTCCTGCCCCCGACTGCCCCCCTCAGAATCCCCAACCCATCCTGCTCCTTGTCGCCTCACCACCTCCTGAAACCCCTCCCCAACCACCACCCCGGGACCCCACCTCCCACCGACCCCCCGTCCTCTGACTGCCCGGACCCCCTGCTGAGTCCTGACAGACCCCCCCCAAAATGCCCATGATCCAACCCCCGTTCCCTGTTCCTTGACCTGCCCCCGCAACTCTGACCCCTCCCTGTGCCCTGACTGTCCCTGGACTAGTCTTTCCCCTGCCCCTTATCTAACCCCCCCAACCCCGCCCCCTGCCATGCTGCTTACCCCCGCCTCCCCCCTCTCCTGGACCCTCAGCGCACCACGTCCAGGAGCGGCCCTGGACAGCGCTGCAGCGGCGTGACTCCAGCGGGGTCCCAAAGCTCGCAGCCCTGCTCCCTTACCATGCGGCTTTGACCGGGGCAGAGCTGAGGCCCTGCTAGAGCCACGCTGCTTTAGCTTTGTCCAGGGCCGCTCCTGTACGCGGCGCTGAGGTACTGGGAGATGGGGAAGGTGGAGGCAGGGCCGGGGCCGGAACATTCTCTTGGGGGCCCCTGCGGGGCCCAGGGCCTGGGGCAAATTGCCCCACTTTCCCCCCCCAGGGTGGCCCTGTCTATAGCTGACTACCAACCCTCTTCAGTGCCTTAAGGGTCGCTTAACAGGGTGCAACACTTAGTACTGCTGCTTTTATTTAGGGTGAGCAGATCACAACACTAAAATATCAGGACACATTGGGGTGCGATCAGCCCCACCCACAATCCACCTTCACTCCTCCTAGGCTCTGCCCCCAGGTCCCGCCCCATCCCTGCTTGCCCCCCTCACCCTTCCTCATCCCCCATCCCCCTGCTGGCTTGCTGCGTCCCTCCTCAGTCCCCCACTGCTCACCTCCTCACCCGCCCCGCCTGCCCACAGGATGCTCGCTCGCCTCTTCACCCCCCTGCCTGCCACTCATCCCTACGGCACCAACTTCCCCTCTGCTGGGTGGGTGCTTGCCCACCCCCAGCCTCTTCTCACCCAAGCATCCGCCTTCGCTCAGCCCCCATTCCACCCTCTTCCCCCAAGCCCCCGCCTGCCTCTTTCCACCTCCCCCCCTGAGTGTGCTGCATCCCTGCTCCTCCCCGCTCCCTCCTAGAAAGCGCTAAGCGCTGCCAAACAGCTGTTAGGCAGCAGAAGGCGCTGGGAGGGGGGGAGGAGCGGGGATGCGGTGTGCTGGGGGAGGGGGGAGAAGGAAGCGAGGAACGGGGAGCTTGGCTGCAATTTTTCCCCATGGGTGCTCTAACCCTGGAGCACCTATGGAGTCAGCGCCTCCCTCCCACTTGCCTCCTTACCACAATATCGGGACAAATAGCGTCCCAATCGTCCATTGATCCGGACATGGGACAAAGAGTTAAATATCAGGACAGTCCTGATTTTATCAGGACATCTGGTCACCCTACTTTTATTTGAAATAGAAAATAAAATTAGAAGGGATAAAAGCTCAATATGACGTCTGAGTAACCTGGAGAACTACCTACCTCCTGATAGGACTCTGACCAACATCTTGGTGAAAAATAAAGTAAAGAATTAGGCTTTTTGGAATAAAAATAGCCCCTCCAGTTTGGTGCTCAGAAACTATGGGGATGAACATAGTATAAAAAGGTAGTTGGGTGGTGTAGTTATGTCAGGTAATGAATACAAGAGCTATTAACCCTCAGACTTCAGGGCAAAGGCTGTTCAACCCCTGAGTCAAGAAGTGAATCATGCGTCGGGGATAATAGTTCAGAATCAGACAAGGAGGTGAAGTTGAGGACTAGGAAAAACTGGCTCGAATGACCTGAGCCAGGGATGTTTTTATCAGCCTCATTTAGATGAGGTGCAAGTCTCGAGAGCTGCCAGGAAAGTAATTATCTTTCCCATTTTCAGCACTGCTTTGGTTCGCGTTTGCAGCCTTCACCTGTAAATTGTGCCAAGGCAGCATTATTCCTCCTCTGGTTGTTTTAATCACAGTTTAAGATCTTCCCCGTGGATCTGCTGGAACAGTCCAGCCCTGTGATGGAAATAGGGCTGGATGATTTAAGGGGAAACCTAATGGACTTTGAGGATGTTCCAGTGCATAGCCTACAGCAGAATGTCTGGGAGGAAGAGCTGTGCGCTAAATGCTAATTTAAATGGATACCATTATTGTTGGAGGGATTTAGGACAAACTACTCACTGCATTGCTCAAGGAAGGTTACAATTGCTTGAATAGGGTCAGCTGTGTTCTCTTTGACTTGCCCGTGAAGGAGGAAGGACTGAGACATGAGCGAAGGGCTCCTGTGATATATTCTGCATACACTACATTCAGTAGAAAACAGCACTTTTTAAAAAAACCAGGGAGTCAGATTAACAAACCCAATCCATTTATGACTATTTAGAATGATGAGATGCTTTTTCCTCCCCAGTTATGGAGTATTAGATCAGAGGACTGGGAACCAGCACTCCTGGGTTCCTTTCACAAGGCCACCCCTGACTCATTGTGTGGCCTTGTGCAAGTCACTTAACTGCTCGGTACCTCAGTTTACCATCTTTAAAAGAGTTATAACAGCATTGACTGGCCATCCCAGTGGCACTGTGAGGCTTAATGTTTGGACAGCATTGCAAGTTCCTTTTCATCTCTCTTCTCTTTTCCGCTTTTTCCCTCCCCCTCCATTTGCCTTTGTTTCTTTCTATCTTTGTCTTTTTTAAAATGTCCAGACAGCAGTTGGGTAGTTTCTTAAAACAGTGAACCCCCTGCCACACACACACTTTTCTGCATGTTCTTACCATGTTCAGGCTGATCCTTATCTTTGTCTGTGCACCTGAACTCACCTTCCCTGAAGCCAATAGCCTCCCTCTTCTGGACTTCAGCAGAACAGCATTCTCCCGCAAGGGGGAAATCCTGGCCCCACTGAAGACAATGGAAGTTTTACCACTGACTTCAATGGGGCCAGCCTGTCACCCCGTGGCTTTACATGAAAAGCTTTGTATGTTGTTGTCGAAGAATCACAGATTCACAGAACTAATGACAACTGTTCCAGGGATTTTCCTACCTTCCTGCTAGTGGGAGACTCTTCGCTACAGAGCATTCGCTATCCAGGAGTTACAGATATGGGATTGTTTGTACATCTCCACTGGACTTTATTTTTCTAATTATGAGGAATACAAGCAGGGACTGATGTGGCTGGGTAAGAAAGGCCCTCTAGAAATTCAGACTGTTCTACGCTATTAAGCCCTATGCACTTGGATCGGGTCTGCAACTGAATTTAAACAAAGCTTTGTCTCCTACCCACTTCCTCTTCTTGTTTTTAACAAATAACCTCTGGTTGTGGATGGAGTGCTGCCTTCCCATAAATGGACTAGCTCAGACTAGTTTATGTGTACAGCTGTTTATCTCCAGCAGATCAGCATTCTGAGTTTGTGCTTGTTAGTGACTAAGACCACAAATGTATTTGCCAGGCTGCACAGACGCAGAGGGCTGCCGGAGGCAGTATCCTGCGTGCGTGAGCAATGTGTTTGCGAATGGTTACACACTGGTGAATGATACAGGGGAAATGCTACTGGTGATTTGTTGGTGTAACTTGGGTCTTTGTTCTGCTTTGGGTTAGAGATGGGCAAACAATGGAGCAGCCCACCAGATCCCCTCAACGTTTAGAGTTCCTGAGTTTGGGTCTGAGTTCCTGGAGCCGAACCCACCTCGGTGGTTTTGGTTCCAGTTGGAACAATCACTAGAGAACTCCAACGAGAACAGGCAAGATTGTGAAAAGCTTCTGCGAATCCTGATCACATGGCACTATATGGGTGGGGACGTCACCTTCCTTTCTGATGTTACCCACAAAATGCACCTTAAGGACATAAAAGGACTCGGATTAAGCTCAGCCCAGTTGCATGCACTCCTTGTAGTGCCCACTACTGGGCCAAGATCGTAAAGAGCAACTTGTCAAAGTTTGGTGCCCTCTGACCCAAACCTGGGACCTACCCTTGGCTTGGCTTGGTTTGAAGACCCAAACTCTGAACCCCAAGCTCAGCCCTATGTAGCTCTGAGCCCCACTTCCTCTTTGGCTCAGCCCCACCATAACTGAACCATGCCTACAGTAACTTCACTGTAGCCATGGAGTGCAGCAGCATTGTGGGTAAACAGATGCAAACGAGCCCACCGAACTAAGACACATTGAATTGGCCATGTCTAATGCTTGCTCACACATATAGTGTGGTTCTTTGTCACCAGCTAGTGGCTTGACTAACTAACGAGGTTTCTGAGTCTGCTGCTGCCTCTCAGCTAAAGAACCTGGTTCTTAAACTCAGCCACTTTAATAACAATCCCTGGCTCTTATTTAACGCTTTTCACCTGTAGCTCGCAAAGCGCTTTACAAAAGAGGTCAGTACCAGTATCCCCAATTTACAAATGGGGAAACTGAGGCACAGAGCAGTGATGTGACTTGCCCACTCTTGCCCAGAAGGCCAATGGCCAAGTCAGGAATAGAAACCAGGTCTCCTGAGTCCAAGTCCAGGGCTCTAGTCCCTAGGGAGTCTTTTACTGCTGGAGATCGCAGCAGCAGTCCCAGAGGTGACTCAGTCGGGGGCGTCATTACAGGTGGTGGGGAACAGCTGCTTCCTTTGCCTTGGTGGGAGGTCTTTTTATTCCGTGCATTACTTCAGACCCTCCAATGAGCCGATGAGCTGGGCACAGCTCAATCCCGCTTCTCTTTTATGGCCCTAAAATATATTTTGTGGGTAATGTCAGAAGGGGAGATTATTCCCTCTTCCAATAATCCTCCTCCCTTCCCCCCCACTACAAAAAGCAGTGAAATAAAAACCAGCTGGACAGAGAAGGCCAAATGACTGGGGTGATAAGGTCACCAAACGCAGACAGACGGAAGATGGAGTTGGCTTGCCTCAGCTAGCAATGCCCTCTGCATTCATCCCCTGAATCTTCTGCTCTGGTCCGGAGGTGTAGCTCCACTGAAAACAACCA
The DNA here is from genome assembly GCF_003597395.2 of Chelonoidis abingdonii. Taxonomy (NCBI): domain Eukaryota; kingdom Metazoa; phylum Chordata; order Testudines; family Testudinidae; genus Chelonoidis; species Chelonoidis abingdonii. The sequence continues at coordinate 4,744,603 of NC_133790.1, forward strand.
GAGCGGGGGGGACTGATGCAGAAACGCACACACACATTTTGCAGGGGCACCTCGGCTTGCCAAACAGAAGCCTCATTCGGAAATTGTAGACCTGGCTCTCAAGGGGATTCTTTACCTTCACAGCCAGGTCAAGCTGTCCTGGGTGGATTAACCTCCCCATGCTTTTCACACTGGGGCTTGCAGCTGTCTGCGTCCCACGCCCGCGGTGATGCCCTGCTTGTGCCCTGAGGAATGCCAGCTGCTCCAAGCACTGAGCAGGCTTGTGCCCAGCCTCTGTAGTTGTGTGGAGGATGCAGTTTTCTTCTCTGAAGAGGGAAGTAAGCTGTGGTTGGGAGTGGGGGACAGAGTACTCTCTTGTTGCTCTGTGAGTGTGAAAGAAGGAAGGGGGACTTTCCACACTTGTGTACCAGGCTGCCGGAGAGACCCAGAGCTGTGCGTCACCCGGCCAAATGTCTACTTCAGCAAGAGCGAGCTTTGCTGGTGCTTAGACTGTGTGTCAGCTTCCTGCCGCAGCCACCTGTCATCCCCTCGAGTCTTCCCTGGGCCAAACCTCACCTAGCAGGTTACAATTAGTGACTTCCAGCTCCTGAGTTCCTCAAAGCTCTGCAATGCAAAGCCTCTACCCCTGTGCATTCCCAGCAGGTATTAAGTCTGCTTCTCTGCTGAGTCAGTACATTCCAACGTATTAATTCAGCTGGAGTAAATACACCCTTCCCATCAAGCACAGCACTGAACTGGCTTGCAGGACAAGTGAAACCCTTTGGTATCACTTAAACCGTGCTCTTTTGTTACCAAACGCGATGGGTCACAGCTGTGGGAATCCCAGCAACATGTTAAACCTTGTGTTTGGGGTCTGTGTGTATTGGGAAGGAGGGTGAGAGGGGTGGGTTTTCTTTGTTCCGTTGTTGGTGAGTCAGGGATAGGATCCTGCAGAGGAAGCGGGGAGCAGAGCTCTGTGCAGCCTTGACCTGGAACGGCAAAAGTCCTTAGTCCGAGCTTCACCGGGATTCACAAATCTCAGCCCCTGCTCGCTAAATTGTGTGCAGCACTGGGATTGTGTGCAGCACTGGAACACCACCTCCTTTCCGGGGTCCCTCCCTTAGTGCCCCCCCCAAGAGCTCCAGGACTGTGGAGATGAGGAGAGGAGGTATCTGCCGAGGAGATGGGATGGGTAAGAGGAGAAAGGACGGGGTCAAAGGCATGGATTCCTTTGGAAGTGCTAGTTAGTGGAGTTATCAGTCTAGGTTACTTATATATCCCGACCATGCCCTCATGAGGCAGGGCAGTGCTATCATCCCCATTGTACAGATGGGGAAACTGAGGCAGAGAACATATGACTTGCCCAACGTCACAGTCTGCCAAGTCCAAGGGTCTCTCAGAAAATGCCAGCTGAGAAGTTTCTTGAGTAGCCTGGAAGGAATGGGTCAAGCTTTCTCCTGCCTGAGATTTTGCGGGGGGAATGTCAGGTCTCTTGTGAATAGGGCTTGCGCTCTTCATGATCTTTTCATGGATGGATGGTGCTGCATGTCCGGCTTTGACAGAGGTGGGCTCCATCTAGGTTCTCATCAGTTCACCTCCTGAAAAACACTTGTGTTCTTTGCCCAGCGACCGCTGAAATGCAGGATGGCCTTCAGAAAAGCATGTGGTAGCACTGTGTATCACAGGAGATGTTCCATTTGGTAAGATAAGCAGCACAGGGAGGAGGTCTGAGTTAGCTGTTACCACCCAAGACAGTGATTGTGGAGTCTTTGTCAATTGTTCTCTGAAAACATCTGATCACTATTCAGCAGCAGTCAACAAGGCTAACGGAATGTTAGGAACTATTGGGAAAGAGACTGAAAATATCATATTGCCACTACAGGTCAGTAGCATCTTAGGCACATTTAACATGCACGATTTCAGCTTTACGCAATTGGCAAAAACAAGAAAAAAACAAAAACAAAGAGAGAAAAATAACAGTTTAAATACTGTTTCTGTAGTGCGGGCATTTCCGCCCGCCATTACACTTAATGTAATTTTGACTATACGTGATTTTTGCTTTACGCGCTGACTGCGGAACGTAACCCCAGCGTAAGATGAGACAGACCTGTATATAAATCCATGGTACACCCATACCTTGAGTACTGTGCCCGGTTCTGGTCGCCCCATCTCAAAAAGATCATAGTAGAACTGGAAAAGGTTCAGAGAAAGGCAACAAAAATGATCAAGAATATGGAAGGGCTTCCATAGGAGGAAAGATTAAAAACATTAGGGCTGTTTGGCTTAGAAAAGCTTGACTAAGGGACGCTATGCTCAAGTTCTATAAAATGATGAAGGGGGGGGAAGTGATTAGCAAAGTATTATTTACCCTTTCCCGCAATACAAAACCCAGGTGTAACCCGATAAAATTAATAGGCAGCAGGCTTACCACGAACAAGAGGAAGTACTTTTTAGAGAACGTACAACTAACCTGTGGAACTCCTTGCCATGGGATGTTGTGAAGGCCAAAAGTATAACTGGGTTCAGAAAAGAATGAGATAAGTTCATGGATAGGTCCATCAATGGCTATTAGTCAAGCGACCAGGTTCACAACCCCATGCTAAGGGCAACCCTAAATCTCTGGTTAACAGGAGCCGGGAATGGCAGGTGAGTGGGTCATTCCATAATTGCTGTGTCGTCCACGTCCCTCTCAACTCCATAACCAGCCACTGTCAGAATCCAGATTCTGGACAAGATGGACCATCGTCTGACCCAGTATGGCAGGTGTGGTAGGATGTTCCAGAGATGTCACAGTTTCACGACATGACATATATTTTCACCCTTGGGTGTCAGTTTTTTAAAATAGACATAGAGTCACCACATCCTATTGCTAAATAGCACTTCCTCCTTCTGTTTTTTTAATTTTCGAAAGGAGAAATCTTGACTTAGTAAAAATCTATCAGCTGCATGTGCAGAAATTACAGAACCATGAGTCAGTTTCATATGTGACCGTAATTGTTCAAAGTGCCGGACAGATGTAATCCTGACTCAATTTGTATGTGGATTTAGAACTCTGAGATTACCCAACTGATCACGCTCAGACCAGGTAAATGTATCCCCATTTATAATCTAGATTCCTTTCTGATTGTTTATAGGATTGCTTCTATCATTGGCTTGCTTGGATAGTGAGTGGGATCTAAGAGGGTATAAAATGCAACAGTCAAATCCTGGGGAAATGCTTTCTTTGCAGAGACTGCGTAAGAAAAGTTTTATGGCATTTGCTGTTACAAAGGGATGGCAGGGAAACTCAACAGCATTGGCAGGAGACGGTACTGCGGTGGCTGTTCGGGAATGATTGAGGAGTGTTCTTCCCATGGTGGTTGTGAGAATGATTTTGCTTGTTAGTCAAGTTTCCCCAACTCAGATTCTTCAGAGAGTCATGTAGTTCTGCAGCAGAAGGCTCTGTGGCTGGAGCTAGAGCTCTGTGCTTTGTACAGTCATCTCGTTGCATGTATCTTTCTGCTTGTGCAGGAGAAAGCTAGTTTGCTCACCCTGAAGTTTCTTACAGACTTTCTAAAGTAGAGCATAGAAGAGTCACTCTTTAGAATGAAGAAGGTGGAGAACCCTCACCAGAGAAGCTAGATTGGAATAGTTATTCTTTTTGATAGCACTGCCACATCTTCATCGGGGGTGGCTTGGCAGCACTGGTTAAAGCAAAACCAGACAGGCGCATGCCTTGGATCAAAAGCCCATCCTCGAAAGTCTCCAGAGCCTTGAGAACGTCCTACAATGTTTATTTTCATTTTTGCAAGTGGTCCTGCGAGTTCTTTTGGAAGTTGGGGACTCTTGAGTGAAAGCCTAAGCTCATGAGCTCTTCAGCCCAAGTTCAGGGCCAAAGTAGCTCAGACATTCTTCGTTTCAGCTGCCAGATGCTCAGCTGAGCTGAATCTCTACATCTGGGGAGAGTCACCCACCACTGCACTGGACCCTTGTCTTTTATAATCACAGTTCTTCTTCGGCTGCTTTTGCTTTCCATTGAGAGTGGTGCTCAGTAATTAACACTGATAGACAGGAGGGGTGGGATGATCCCAGACTGAGGCCAGTAAACACACACAGTTCTTTGCACTGGGTTGGATCTGGATCATGGCATTTTGCCAAAGCCCTGGCGAGGGGGCAGCCTGCAGCCATCTTGACCTAGGAAGCCAAATTTCTCCCATAGTTCCTAGGCTTGCTGAGATTGCTCCACCCCTCTGTGGCCAGCTCTGCAGGCGAGTCTGGACGTGGGGAGTTGTCCCTCTCTCCTCTCCCAACTCCGGTGGGGGGAATTGCATTTTAGTTGGCATGGAAGGAGGAGCAGCTTCTGCAGTGCCTTGATAGCTGGGAGGCAACTGTCCTCTGTCCTTGTGTTGGATGATTGGAGAGACTTCTTATGCCTTCCCACCCCACGTGCCCTAGAGCCAGGGACAGGCAGGCCCTCGGTGACAGTACTTAGCTCTTTGCCTTTCCAAAGCACTCTGTGACTCCCAGTTTGTCTGAGTCATAAACCAAAGCAGGACCTAGAGGATCCTTTCAGAGTGAATTGTAGTGGGGGGAGAACGCCGCAGCTCAGAGACCAGGGCTGGCCATGCAGCGGAAAGCACCTGAGTTCTAGGCACCCTTAGCGAGTTGTGGACCCATCTAGCACAGGGAGCCGAGAGGCAGCCGTTGTTTTACCAGCTGTAGGAGGGTGGGAAATAGCAAGAGAACAGCAGAGCTTTTCTTTGCAATGATTTGGCAGCATGAAGCCACCCAGAGCAGCTGAGGAGGCTGCATGCAGCTGGGAGCTGTTCCCAGCTCAACAGAATTTCTTGTGCCTTGATTGTTCCTGGAGGGCCCAGCTCTCACGGGAATTTTTCACCTTGACAAATGAATCCCAGGGAGCTGTACTGGGTGCCTGATATAAAGGGAGACATCTCCCTCCCCGCAGCAAACAGTGACAGCCCCCACAGGAATCAGCCCCCAAGCAGCCAAAAATATGACAGAGGATAAAAAGGCCATTTTCTTTTTTCATTTCTTTCTCCTCTGTCTCGGACATCCTGCACGTTTTGCAACAGACCCTGCTTCCAAGGCTCTGCTAGTCTCAGTAGCCATGGTGCAGTGATCATATTGACTTGTCCCTGGGTCAGTCCAAGGGCAGGGCTGAATTCCCTCCGTCCACCCCTTACAAATCTCCTGCAAGGCTGAAAGACAGTGTGTAAATTCTTCAAGCAGTAGAATGGAGTCAGTTCATCACCCAAGTAATGATGCAGATGTGGTCATGAAAATGGCAGCAGCCGGCGTGAGGGTGCCATTCCTTGCTTGCCTCGCTGGAAGAGCGAGGAGGGCTGCACAGTGGCTGGGGCATGGGGTGCGGCATGCAGGTAGACAGGGAAATAAAGGGGTAAGTAGGCCTTGAAAAGGGGGTTGTGCCCACCCTTGCACGCAGCAGTCTAAGGGGAGGGTGACTCCTTTTGGCATCTACACCGAACTAGCTCATCTCCTTGGCCAGCTCTGACTTGTTACTGCTTCCAGGGGGCATACAGGGTCTGTGCTAGCACATCCAGATTTGCAGTGTTACCTCCTGATCGCTCAGCATTTTATACTCCCATTGCACTGGGTCAGTGATGATGCCAGGGATGGGGTGGCGGAGAAACATCATGAACCATCGGGGGCGCATTTCCTGACCCCGGATCCTGACTTCACTTTCTCCAAATGTTCCTGTAAACGTTCTGGGTTCCGTTAGTGCTTAGGCCAATGAGCTGGTTCGCTAGAGATCTTGGGGACGCAAACAAGCACCCCCAGTGCTCCAGCACAGTGCCACCAAAGAATCTCTTCAGTTGTGCCCAGAGCGTGTCAGTGTGGTGGAATGGCACAACAGCTGGGCAGGGGTCTCCGTGAGCCGCGATTCCAGATGTTACAGAACCACGACGGTGACCCAAGCTCTATGAGCATTTACACAATGAGCTACTGATCTAGAGGGCTGTCTGTGGGTGGTGCAGCGTGAGAAACCAGTGAGACCCGGAGAGCCTGGTAGGGCTCAAAGGGTTATGAAATGGGAAATGAACAAGTGATGGTTGAAACTTAAGAGGTTTGGTTTGGATAAGCTCTTAAAAATTGGCTGGCTTACCCAGACCTTTTTGATTTAGGATTTTCAGATCAGGATCAAGGGGGGTTGTTGTTTTTCTGCAAGCTCTCTAGTGCCTCCTCACGTGGCCTGCTCAGCATGGCCTAATGGTCCTGGCAGTAGTTGTTTGTTTCTGCTGTTTCCTAACGAAGCCAGAGGTGCTGCAGAACCCACAGCAGCAGAAAGACCCAGGTTCACAAGGCCCATGTCCCTGACTTCGGCCCTGATCCTGCACCCTAGCAGTCAACAGGAGTTTTGTCATTGACTTTAGTAGGAGCAGGACCAAGCTCTCTAAATGCATCAGTTGCCTCATGTTATTGACTTTGGTGGTGCAACTTAACGTTAGGCATGTGCTGAAGTACCTTGCGGAATCTGGGCCTGTGGCAAAGTAGCCACCCTAACCTGCCCCCTCCTGACTCGCTGTAGCATTGCAGAGCCTTTTGCCTCAGATTCCCCCACCTTCTTTTAGCCTATTCCAGATGTAGCAGCACCTGTCCCTCCTTACAGCGTCCTCCCCCTTCCGGGGTCACAGAGCCAATTAGCCAAGTCCAGCACAAATGTACCCAACTCTTCTGCCCTGCTGGGATCAGCAGGCTGCCACCTCTGCATGGGAATCAATCTGTTCCTATTGCTGCTCCCTGGTCCAATCAGTCCCTACTCCAGGGGCTGGCACACTCCTCCCTTTCCTCACTGTTTCTGGCAGGCTCTAGCTGGTTCAGGTTCCTAGAGACAGGACACTTCCCACCGCATCTCCTCTCTCCAACTGAGCTCACCCAGCTCTTGCTGGAGACAGGCCCTGCTCTCCCTCAGCTGGGCTTTATTTTTAATTCATCCTGGTCCACTCTCCAGCTTCCCCCATCTGGTTATTTGGTCTCCCAGGCCCAAATTCCCCTTTCACAACCTCTAGGAAGGTGGTGGAATCTCCTTCCTTAGAGGTTTTTAAGGCCCGCTTGACAAAGCCCTGGCTGGGATGATTTAGTTGGGGTTGGTCCTGCTTTGAGCAGGGGGTTGGACTAGACAACCTCCTGAGTCGATTCCAACCCTAATCTATGATTCTTCTATGAAAAGCAGCATCTTGGAAGTGCACAATTTGAAGGAGAAAAAAGAGCATTTTATTGTCCTTTTTATTGGCTGCAGAATGCCAGGAGAGCCTAAAATTAATAGCAACCAGTATAAAAAATAAGAAAAATGATCAAAAAAGAACTTTTATTATTTCAGAAACAGCCCTAGGCTCTTGGCCTTTCAGCACAGGGCAGACAGAAGCATAAGCATAAATTGCTTCCTTTTTCCCCCCAACTCCCAAGAATTTCCCCTTCTTTTAAAATTAAATCTGTCAAATGAATATGAGGGAAATGGAAGCAAGAAAACAGAATTATGCCTCCATTAAATGGTTATTTTTAATGAGCCAAATGCCGAGCACCTTAATTTGCACTGAAGTCAATAGACCAAATCCAAGGTTCTTTGCTCAGTTTGCCCGAGTAAGAGACTTAGTCCAAGCTGAATAAAGAGCTCAGGATTTGACCCATCAGAAAAGTCCCCTTTGAACATGCAGTGTGAGCTATAGAGACATCTGCCATTCATGTCAGTGAGGCTACACTAGGGAGATGATAGCAGGCATTGGAAAGGACTGTCTTTCCCAAGGCAAGTGGGAATCCTAGGCCCCAAGGCTTGGAAAGAGTTGTAAAATATGGAGTAACTAGGGGAACACCCAGAGAACAGCTGCCTGTGCACATCAGGATGAGAAACGCTATAGAACTAAAGGCAGCGTGGGTCAGAGGTTAGGGTGCTGGGCTATTTCACTGTGTGGTGTTAGACAAATCACTTAGACACTGGGCTTCTGGTTCTCTCTCTGTGAGACGGAGGCTGTGACAGGTTGGACGCCCCTTCTGGAGTGCCACCTGGTGTACTGGGATTTCACCAGCCAAGGTTCCCTCTTCCTGCTTTGCTGAATTAGGCTCTCTGGCCTCTTGCAGCACATACACAGGTAGAACCACACCTGACACAGACTGAAGTCAGCTCTGTGTGAGAGGGCTCCCCCAGGCTCACGTGCACACCCCTCTTTTTGGGAGATAAACCCAGACTGATACTGTCTTGCACTGTATAGAAAAATCTGCACAGCGCAAGCTCATAAAAATCCACCCTCTTTCTCAATGTGAAGAGAGATGTGCACAACTTCTCCCCCCCTCCCGTTAGAAATTACATAAACTGGGTTTTATTATAAACAAGAAATAAGTTTATTAATTACAAAAAGTGAATTTTCAGTGGTCCAATAGTAAACAGACAAAGCAGATTACCTTAGTAAATAAACAAAAGCCCCAGACTGAGCTTAACACGCTAGAGAGGCAGGATACAAATTAACAAATTCTCACCCTGAGTGATAAACAGGCTGGCAGATTCTTAAGGCACAAGTTGCCTGGGCTTTCCCAGGTTTTCTTACACAAGCTAAAGATCTCAGCCTGGGACTATCACTTCCCAGCATTCAGCCTGTGTTCCTCAGGTGATTTCAGGTGCGTTGTAGGGAGAGTGAGGTCCCCTCCTGTTGTCATTGTCCGTCTTTTATCTCTCTCCCCCCAATGATATCTTACAAGACCCATCTTGCATAAAGTATATCTTAGTTACACCATATTCATATTATAACCATATTTCCATAAAGAATATGGGGTGTGACGTCACAGAGACGATACTTCCCAAGCGTTGGAAAGCCCCTGGAGATTCTTGGAGGGAATGCACTGGGCAGACATTCTTACTGCACCTTTGGAGACTGATATGGATGTGAAATGTGGTACCGCTCCCAATGTGGGGGCCCAGTTCCACCAGGCATAGGAACCAGCTCGGCACATTTTATTCAATTCTGGGACTGAACCAGACTCATTACTTTTTAAAGACCTGGAACGCTTCAGCCCACTTCAAGAGGGTCCTGGGCTGGAAAGTTGGGATCCAGATTGGGCCCCTCCAAAGGCCAAGGGATGTTCAGACCCAAAGATTTGGTTCTGGCCCAGCTCTGTCTAGTATTTCTTTTTCATTTCTCTGTCTGTGCCATGATGGGCTCTGTCTGAAACAAGAAGTCCATGTAACCACAGTAACCATGAGCAAGCTATTTTCAGCCTAAATGGCCCCCTCCCTCCAGCACTCCTCACTCCAAGAGAGAGCACAGCGTGTAAGAGTCACCTCTGTAGCAGGCAACCTCTCTGAGAGCAAAATGGCCGCCCCATTTTTAGAAAGGGAGAAGGCGCAATGCATGGAAAGCATTGCAGTCTCAAAGATGCATGTACTGGCTTTGTTACGCGGTCACACCAAAGGTTATTCCCGAACACCGGCTCTCCATTGTCTGCAGAGCATTGTCCGTTGGTTTGATTGCTAGCCACCGTTTCCCAGTACTCTGCGTCAATAATACTTTGTCTAAAACCCTTTTGGGGGCATATTTCTTTTGCCCGCCTTGTGTCCTGCTCTCACCTGCTGGTTCAGCCCAGGGCAATCGTTTCAATATATGCTGTTCCCAGAATCTACTGGTCCGTCCAGGTGCATCTTCGTCAGTACTGCTTGTACGGAAATGAGAGATGACCCCTGACCTGCCATCTGGACAAAGATTTGCAATGCAGGAAGGGCTGGGAGAGGCTGTCTAACTCTCACGTATTGGCCTACTCCTTCCGCAGAACGAGTCAATAGGCTTCTAGCAGTAAGGGCCCGAATGGTCACAACACACAGAGACGACACACGCAAGGGACACTGGGATATTCCAGGCTGAATCAGTTCCAGAATGCAGATCCCAGGGGCTGGGACTGTCCCTTCTGAGTCTACCCCTTTGGCAAGACTGATGCAGTGTGGGAATGGACAAGTCATGGCTGCCATTGGTGAGATTTGGCACCAGCAGCCAAATCTCCCATCCGTGTTGTGTGTGTGTTACAGGCACCTGCATGGGTGAGCTGCCAGAGCTCACAGCGGTGTCTGCACTATTATTCACCTCCCTGACTTGCCTAAGTCTCCTGGGAGTTTAAACATATTTCTCTCATTGAGCACTTGAGTCTGTCTCCAGGGAGGGAGAGTTACATGTAGCAGCTGTGGCAAACCCCATGGTATCAGCGCAGGGCAGAGTTTATTGCGCTTGCGATCCGACCCGTATTTGAGGTTAAAAAACAGGGCTATTTCCTCCCAGCTTGCAAGCTTCTCCGAGAGAGGAATACTTTCTCCATCTGTGAGCTTGGCAGTGACGTTAAAAACAACCACCGACCCCAGCGTCTTTCCAGCTGGCAGACAGGCGCATTGGTAGGATCAAGAAGTGCTCGGCGGCTGCTGGCTGCGGCTGTACTTGGAGACGGGTGGGGCTGGCTGGTTCTCCCTTCGCTAGCAAGTGTTCCCGGGCAGGGAGCATATGGAGATTTAAAGCCTCCCAAATCTGAGCCGGGCGCAGCATCAGGACCTCCTCTGCTTAGATAAATGGAGCGAGTTCTGCTCTTGTGCCTCCTTCATAAAACAGGTGCTCCGTGGGTGAGGTGGGCTCTCCAGGGCTGCCTTGTTCATTTATTGTTGATGTTCACGCAGGCTTGGTTGCTAGTTCAGGAATGAGTGTGTTGCCATCTAATTACGGGTTGGAGTCAGCCTGCGAGGGGGCCAAGAAAGGATGGGTCTCCAGCTGTTGTGTGGGCCGGCCGAGCAGCCAGGCTGGGTCAGAAGAACCGAAGCTGCATTAGTCAGAGTCCACTCTGGGGCCCGGGGCCCGGGGCCCGGGAGTTGAGGGGGATCAGCTCTCTGACAGAGGTGCAGGGAAGGAGGCTGGGAGGGCTGTGAAGAGGCCTTGGGAAGAGACCCACAGCTCTGAGCTCCTGCAGCTGGACTGCAAAAGAGAGCAAAAATGCAAGGGGTGTCCTTCTCCTCCCACAGCGGCCGCAGCACGGAGACAGGGGAGCACCTGGCCAGCCAACGAGCAGGTACAGCTTCAGCACACCTAACCAGCACGCGCCTTTGAGTTGGGTGAAGTTCCTTGGTGCTTCCCCCCTCTGTCATGGGCCAAACTGCAGATCCCGACACCCACTAACTTTCAAGTTTTTCCCTCTTATTTCACATCTTCCCCTGCACTTGCGGGTTCTCTATTTAATATATTCCCTCCTCATCTGAACTCTCTGCACAGCTTCCTGTTTGCAGGCAGGCTCTGCTCACTTCCCCTTTCCAAGCTTGGGTACTAGGAGAGAGGGCAATTGGAAGGAAAGGCAGTTGCAGAGTCCCCAGGGAGGTGGTGCATGGGCTGAGGTTAGGTTAGCTTACCCAAGTGATCAGGCTTTGATTCATGGCTTCTTCCCTCATGGGAGTTCAGCGTAAAAGGACCCCGACTTTGCAAGATACAAGGCTCAACTCTCGTGGCTTTTTCCAACTAGAGCACTGACATGTGTGATCCTGGCCCCGCTGGCCATCCCAGAGCTGCTGTCACTGACGAGGAAGCTGCCTATGGGGGTAGGGGAATCCCAGAAAAGACCAACCTGTCTGGCTGCCATCTCCTCTGCTGGGACTTAGTACCTTAAGTGCTGAGGGAATGTGAGTGCTCCTATTTTTGTATATATATCTCAGGGTGAGATCTGAGCAGGAAGGCCTGAGAGGGCACAGACAAATGCAATATACAAGGCTGCAACTCACTGCAAGATGGAAGAGGCAGTGTGAGGAAATGAATGGGAATGTCCCTCCAGGGCTGTCTATTGGGGCAGCGGTTAATGTGACTCATAGCTGCCCCGCCTTCATTCTTAGGCCATGTCTACACTACACGATAATATCGAATTAGCTAAAATCGGTTTCATAAAACTGATATAAATTTGATTTCACGTAGCCACACTAGGCACAGTAATTCGGCGTTGTGCGTCCATGGTCCGAGGCTAGCATTGATTTCTGAAGTGTTGCATTATGGGTAGCTATTCTGTAGCTATCCCATAG